>NW_023477376.1:0-2814 GCF_013731165.1 Rhagoletis pomonella | reverse complement strand
AGTAAAGTGTGTTGGTATGCAGTCAGAAATATATACAAACGTACATATGTATATACATATATAGATGCTCCACCCCTAGAAAAGTGTGTTAATAATGTGCACATAGTTGATTGCTAAGTATTTAATATGTATGTTTATATGAATGGAAAGGCCTGTTGATGTTGATGATGAGAACAAATAAAATTTAATTTGAAATAAAAGAAAGTTTTATAATTACTTATTTATTTTGAAAATAAGAATTTTAAGCATAAATGTCCACAATTATATGAATTATAGCTTTGCAGTTGATTATAGTTATAGTTAATGTTTTTTCCTAAATACTTTATTATTTGCTTAGGAGGCTGTAAGTTTCCAAAGCTATCGAAGTAATCAATCTCATTATCGTTTTTCCAGTAAGCTACCCAATGCGTTCCCGGACCATATAATTTTTTCTTTTCATTAATGAATGGATATATTCAATAACAGTCATTAAAGTCACCCTCTTCCCATTTTAATCCATGATGATTATGATATAACCAGTTGTTAGTTGTTTTATCCCGTATCGTTAACTTGGATTCTTCAAAAGGAGATTGAATAAAAAACGTTGTTACATGTGAATCATATGTTGATATGCTGACTTCTTTAGCAATAAATTTCTTATTAAAATAGACTCTCTGAACGTCTATAACCAACGTAATATACAAGGTGGTTTATATGTCGAAAATTGGTAAGGTGTATTGATATATATATATACATACGTATTCTCATACATACATCTATATGTAAACGTACATACATACATATGTATATCCATATATACCCAGTGGGAATTAGGAGCACGTAATAATACCTTATTAGCAACTTACTCTTCACCTGGCAGTCATTACCATTTCCCTGCCGAACGTCCCTTACTTTTACAAAGGCATGGCCGCCTTATTTAAGTAGGAATTTAGAATGTACATTTGCTATCAAACATACTTCTGAGTCGCTTTACAAAGTAAGTTACGTGTAATACAGAGCAGTCGCTCGGAGTAGTTCGGTGCTTGGAAATAACTTCGGCTGCACGTTATTTTGCAACTGACAACGTAATGTGTCGCCGGAGGTGTTCATTTTGTGCTTTACTAGTAGATTACGCTGGTCATGATGACAATTTTGGTACTAAAAACTGAAAGAAAACATGGCTTACCTCGTAAGGTGCTTACCTATTTTCCAGTGGGTAGATGCTCCACCTCTAGAAATGTGTGTTAATAATGTTCACATAGTTAATTGCTAAGTATTTAATATGTATGTGTATATATACATATATATGAATGGAAAGGTCTGTTGATGTTGAAAACAAATAAAATTTAATTTGAAATAAAATAAAGTGTTATAATTACTTATTTATTTTTATTTATTAGATATTTAATGAAGAAATAAAGTTTCTTAATATTATTACATTTTTTTCAGCACATATCATAGAATTTTTATGATATTTACAAGTATTTATATTTGTATTTTTAATATATAAATTCTTTAAATTTGGACAATTTAAATCATCTAAATTATATAAAATAATATCGTATCCGAATAAACGTTGAATCCATCTGATTTTCTCCAATCCTTTAGGGTAGAATATATAATTTTTTCTTTTCATTAATGAATGGATATATTCAATAACAGTCATTAAAGTCGAATCACCCTCTTCCCATTTTAATCCATGATGATTATGATATAACCAGTTGTTAGTTGTTTTATCCCGTATCGTTAACTTGGATTCTTCAAAAGGAGGTTGAATAAGAAACGTTGTTACATGTGAATCATATGTTGATATGCTGACTTCTTTAGCAATAAATTTCTTATTAAAATAGACTCCCTGAACGTCTATAACCAACGTATATTTCTCTGACATTATATAGCTTGAGCTTTTTTTAAATTAGCTTAATTGCTGTTATATTTAATGTTTTTCCTAAATACTTTATTAAATGTTCAGGAGGATATAAGTTTTTCCAAAGCTATCGAAATAATCAATCTCACTATCGTTTTCCAGTATTTCAACTATCCAAATTTATTATTCCACATTCTCTCTTAAATGGTTTACGTGGTAAAGTGTCACACATGAATACCCCTCTAAAATTTAGAATAAATTTTGAATACTTCTTCAAGTGTACATCAGTAAGAGGTCTTCTAGGTAGCCTCATTAAGAGTTTTATTGGTATGGTTTTAAATATAATCCGAATCCCTTTTTATAAGGCTTTAAAAACATTCCTTTTCCCATTGAAATAGCTTCCATTGTATTATTATGACGTTTCGCCTCCAATAACTGCCCCTTTCCAGTTTTTATAGCATTGATTGTTTTAATAATTCCTGCTGTACCGCCAGATAGACTTCCAAGTGCTCCTAATGCTACGAATAAAGGCGTTAATGGGAGAAATCCTCCAGATTTAGGTAATGGTATTACACGTGGTGCTTTTATTATAGACTTTTTCCCTCTAAAAATATTATTTACAACCTTTCGTGAAATTTTTATTGCATCTTTTAAGTTATTACTTTTCTTTAAATTTTGTTTACCACTTTTTAAAGTATGTTTGAAGAGCTGACAACCAGTTTTTCCTCCCACTTTCTTAGTTTTCCTATAAATGTTCCCCATACCGAATTTCGTTTTTGTCTTCATTATATTTGTAATTAACCAAGCATTTGTTTTCTCACTAAGATTGCTATCCTTCGCTTTAACTCTTTCCCAAGCCTTCTCATTTAATTTTTTATCAGCAATATGTCGGTTATCTAAATCTTTATTATATAAATATGATATATCATGTACTCAACAAGCAGTGTCTAGTAGATTAATCCCTCAAT
>NW_023477375.1:0-2815 GCF_013731165.1 Rhagoletis pomonella | reverse complement strand
TGATATTTGCGTGAAATCGATTTGCTGATTGCAAATTCATTTTTGCAAACATGTATGAATTTTTCTGTTTCAGCTATGTTGATGAGATTTTCTAAGTTAATTTTTTTCGTTTTTTTCCCCAATTATCTAAAGTCATGTAAAGTGGAAAAGTGGAAAGTGGAAAGTTGTAGAAAAACAATTTTAATTTGTTTCATTTCAGGATTTGTTTTTGTTATATTTCTTATTTTTTCAGATTTTTAAACTCTGAATTTCTCTGTATGTACTAGAGGTTTACGCCGACAGGCTTTGCGGCGGCGTGGTCAACGTCAAAAATATTCGGCGGCGGCGGCGACGCCGGCGCGTCTGGAAACGCCGGCGCTACTTCTCATAAGGTAGATTTCAAAGAGCCATGAGGCTACTAATCTTATCATTTCAACTCGTCAGCGTTAGGCATTCGCCATGCCAATTATTCTATTATTATAATTCTATTTATTTCATTATTGAATTAGTTTTAAATTTAAATATTGTTACTTCCTACTTGAATTAAAATGTTGAGTGTCTGGCGCTGATTGATGGGCGAACAGAAGAAGGTCTGAGGTATATACATACATACACACACGGATCTCTATATTCTCTACAGATGATGTACTATTTAAATTTAAAGAAAAAAATTTTGTTTAAAGTTTAGTTATTGGGGTAATTTATGTCGCTCTCAATAAATTTTTGCAATAGTCTTATCAACTCGAACCAGAATGGGACTTTTTGACCCACTGTTGAAAAAAATGGCTTATAGATGGTTAAAACTTCCACTAAAATATGAAGCGCCAAATTTTTCTAAGGAGAACCGAATGTAATGAAAAATAATACTAATGTTTACCATAAAGAGGGAACTTTAACCCTGTGTAGAAAACATAGCGATGCGAGGGAGCAAAACCTTCCTGGGGTTTGACCACCACTAAGGAATGCTAACGTAATTTTCACACAGCCACCTAGTACTTGTATACGTATGTGGGACCCCAGAATAAAATAACTTACGAATGTAAATATTAGCAAAAAAGTGTTTGTTTAAGATATTAAAAAAATACATAGAAAAATCAACTTGTCTTTGATTTATCTTCAATAATTGAGGAGTTAGATGCAAAGAGGCCGCTTCTATTAAAACTGCTTTCTGAGATATTGGAGCTAAAGTTTTTGATGTGTTATAAGTTTCTTGTCTACTGCGGAAAAAAATCGTTAGATTACCAGTATTTGACCCTAATTTAACTGTAATAAACGCTGTCGTCAAAAAATATGTTACCTATGTTTTTTCTAAGTTATGCTATTTTTGGAAAAAATAAAGGGGATCATACTCTTGTCCAGTGGCCCAAATTATGCAAAAAAAAAACTAATTTAAAAATGTAATTTTCATTTCGTAAAATTGTGTTTTTATACAAGTAATATTTAGTTCCTTCAAACGATGTATTCAATGTACATACATCATGAAAATTTTGTACAAAATTCCTTAGGCGCCGAACGCCGCCGCCGCCGCCGCCGCGCCGATATTTTCGTAACTCGGCGGCGGCGCGTGAGGAATGACAAAAAACGGCGGCGGCGGCGGCGTGGCTCGGCGGCGTATACCTCTAGTATGTACATAGTTTAAGAACTTATATTGAAAAATAAAATAAAAATATTACCTAAAATAAGTTAAATTTGTCAACATAATTGTATGTATATTACATAAGTAAGTATATTTTTACAACGCTTTTATTTGTACATCAATTTGTTAGCAACAGGAAATTCTTGCGCATGCAAAATGCCGTCGGCAAATGGAAATGTAAAAATTTGCCGACTGCGCATGCATACACTAATGCAATTTAATGAATTGCTACAATTCATAGATATGTATATGTATGTACAGTATATATGTGTATGTGCATATGTAAATATGTATATACATACATACATACATATGTTTCATTAAATTGTAATGAAATAGTTTTATTGAAAAAGTTCCACTTTACATGACTTTAGACAATTGCGGAAAAAAGTCGAAAAAATTGACTTAGAAAATCTCATCAACATAGCTGAAACAGAAAAATTCATACATGTTTGCAAAAATGAATTTGCAATCAGCAAATCGATTTCACGCAAATATCATATTTTCCAAGAATGATAGAATACAAGATTGCGCCAATCGAGCTGAGAGTAACTGGCCGTGACGTCAATAAATACCAGAATGAGAGAGCAAGGCGAACTCGACAAGAAAAAGAGGAAGCATCGAACAAAAGGCAGTATTGCCAAGTTTTGAATTTGAAAAAGCACCAAATATTTATTGGTGTATTTTATGGACTTTATATGCATACATAATTATATTGTAAGGATGCCGATTCAAATTAATAAAAATCAATGTTTCTTGCATGACGGTCGATTTCTTCTGGCTTGATTGAAGGTGCGCCACATATTTTGTTGTCGCTTATGATTGTGCCATGATTTTATTTAAATTTTTGTGAAGTTGCTTACCACGCTTATGATTGCTAGAAATTTTGCTTCCATGTTTTTAAGATTTATAATTTGGTGTCTTCAAACTAAAAACAAAAGCACCAAAAACGCACCAAGCACCAAACACCAAACTCAAAAATGTTCGCGTTTTGAATACCCACTAAATTTGGTGCGAAAAGCATAAAGTTGGCAACAGTGAATGTAAACAAAAGTATTTTATGACGTCAGCGATTGGGTGGATGCTGTCAAATTGACGATGAGAGGGTTAGCGGTCCGCGAATGGCGCGACCTTTATTTTCTGGATCGTGCATATTTTCGGCAAGCAAGCAAATGTACAAAAGCCCGCTCCTTTCCCCGT
>NW_023477374.1:0-2815 GCF_013731165.1 Rhagoletis pomonella | reverse complement strand
TGTAGTATACGTATATAAATAAACATGTTAAACCCCAAAATAGCGATATTAAACATAAGCGCAAATATGTATTATTTTGTATTTTTATATATTAACAAGTAAATGTATCTGGCCACACTGTTTAAATTGTAGTCCACAGCTTACCGTCCACTATGTAACTTGAATATCCACAACTTTTCAATTCATGTTCCACATTAGCTGATCTTTCGCCTATAAAAAGCGTGCTCCTCTGGGCGTTCGTCTCATTTGGCTGAAGGCGTCCGCTCAAGAGGTAAACTTAAATAAGTAGTAGTAGGTCTTATTGCTATTTGGAAGATGAACAGCGCAAAGCTGGTCTCTTTCAATAGTAGTAGTCTGTATGTATATTGTAGTGTTTATCACAACTACTTAGATGAACAGCGCAAGCTGGTCTCTAGTATTTGTAACCCAGTGCTATACTAGTTGAGATGAACAGAGTAAATCTGGTCTCTCACGGTTAAATGATACCAATGCTGTACTCTTAACTTTGCCATATTTTTTAAAGTTTTTACCCTATACTCGCACTTACGCTATAAATACACCACCTATCACTAAAACCTTCGGTTCTTTTTATTTATAATTGGCGCCCAACATCGTGGCAAACCTTTTGAGTAATACGCCAAATCCGATTCGCCGAAGCGAACGCACTGCGAAACAAAACATGACTACCTTAAGTGATGCACAATTTGAAAGGCTGCTCAAAGCAGTAAATCAAAGTAACCAAAGATTAGGCTCATTTAGCAGTTGCACTGCTCGCTATACTGGTGAACGCAGCTCCGCGAAAGTTGAGGAGTTTATTGCTGCTATTATGACTTTTAAAACAGTCGAAAAAATAAGCGATGCCGACGCAATAAGCGGTATGCCAATGGTACTCGAGGGCGACGCAGCAGAATGGTGGCGTGGCGTGAAGTCAAAAGCCAATGCTTTTTCTGACGTAATACGCATGCTGCGTGAAGCGTTTTCCCCTCTGAAACCATCTTGGCGTATTTATGTTGAGATATTCGAATCAAAACAGCAGAAAAATGAGGCAACTGATACCTTTATCCGTAGGAAACGTGCGCTATTTTCCCAACTGACTAATGAGCCAGCTGAAGCTGACCAAATTGATCTTTTGTTTGGGTTGTTACACATCCAAATTCGTGACAAGGTAAGCCGACAGAGAGTTCAAGGTTTTGATGACTTGCTAAAGGAAGCTAGAGAAGCTGAATTATACCTGCAAGAACGCAAAACGCATGCTGTGAACACGGATGATACTCAAAAATGGAGTGGTCCAGCGCGTTGCGGATTTTGCCGCAAAAAGGGACATAGTTCCGAAATGTGTTTCAAAAAGAAAAACAGTGAAGCACAGGAAGCGCATGCTGCAACGCTAGCGCAAGCGCAATCCCTAAAGCCCAAATTCGCTTGCTATGGTTGCAATGCGCCGGGGGTAACTCGCGCGAACTGCCCCAATTGCATTAAAGTAGAGGTAGCGAGACCAAACACAGTGAGTTTCAATTCATTAAATGCTACAAATGGGCAAGAAATCCCAAGTTTCAAGTCTTTGAATTCATTGAATGCTACAATTGGTCGACAAATACCAATTGCTAATATACAAATATTTGGAGTACCGGGTCAAGCATACTTTGACTCAGGAGCGCGAACAAGTGTTGCTAGTGCTAACCTAAAACGCATAATGGATTTTCACGGCTATATATTCAAGAGCGTTAAATGTGAGATAACTCTGGCCGACGGCAGTACCTCTTTCGAAAGGTGCTTGTCAACAGTATGTAAGATAACCATAGGTGGACGCACTCTAGACATACACTTCATTGTTTTGCCAAATGCGAAAAATAATAGAACCTTGATCAGCGCAGATTTCATGGAACAGGCAGGTATTGTTTTGAACATGGGTCAACGTTATTGGTATTTCGAATGTGAGCCTACACAGCACTTTGATTTTGTTAATCCGCTACCGCTTGAATTAAATCTCGTTGAGAGAGTAAAAGTAAGCGACCCTATTGGCAAACGAAAACAAGAAGATGTATCGGTAAAGGAGGCAGTGCAATCGAAAGTTTATATGTCCGAATTTGAATACTACGGACCAGAAGTTCCGAATACCTATTCGCCGCATTCGATTCAGGACATTTTTAGGGATTCTATCCCACCAAACGAGATTACACCGGAAAGAAGTTATGGTGCTGGATTATTTAATGGTGCCATCAACAAACAACGCTCAACAGATTTGCTTACTATCGACTTACGTTTCCTTAAAGAAACTGACGGGGCCGAATCGACAGGCTACTCAGCAGCATATCTCACTTTCGGACGAGAGCTACGCACTTTTGACGATATAGAGCATGATGTTCGAGCCATTATCGAAAGTGATAACTTCATCCCTCAAATTACACCATATCTGAAGAACATGGTAGAAGGTTTTAAGAATGCGAGAGAGGCAGAACAATTGATGCAAGACCGTAATAAAGCTTACGCCGACAAACACCGAAGACCTCAAGACGATATAGCAGTAGGAGCCGAGGTTTTAGTGACAACGCATGTACTCAGCCAAGCTTCGAAAGGTGTTACAGCCAAGTTTGTGCCGAAAAGAGATGGTCCGTATCTAGTCATTCGCAAGAGAGGTGCATCAACTTATGAAGTCGCGTCCAAAGCTGAACCTGACGTGCCACTTGGAGCTTACCACGCCTCCGCTCTGACCCTATATAGAGGTAGCAATACTGAAGAACATCCGAATCCTGTGCAACCAATTCGTAAGAGGGGGAGACCACGGAAGACACAATAACTGGTTGACGCCTGACTCGTG
>NW_023477373.1:0-2815 GCF_013731165.1 Rhagoletis pomonella | reverse complement strand
CAAAATATGTAAATAGTTTAAGGAATTTTAAAAGAGCACTTAAAAGAGGAAAATTATAGGTAAAATGGCAAATAGGATACGAAAATTTGAGCTACTTATGCGGGTTGGGTGAATAAGCGGGGAGGTACTTAAGAGAGGGATTTTCTTCAGATTACATTCAAAAATTCACATTGCCCAAAAATGTTGGTTACTTAAGCGGGGAGGTACTTAAGCGGGTTTCACTGTAGTTACATCCCGAGCTAATAGAAGCGAGGTAAAAAAAGACCGCAAGCATTGAAATCATGATAAAATTCAAGTTAATATTTCGTAATAATTCAAGTTTTACTATATTGACATAAATCATAATCAATATTTTATGAACTTTCTTTATTATAGATCGATGTGAATTTCTCATTCCATGGTTTTACCGAGAAAACAGTTTTCTTAAAAAAAATTATAACTCGAAAACAACGAATTTTAGTTACTAGACATCCAGTCTAAATGAAGTTTAAAGTGTCTGTTTAATAATAAAAAAGTTTGAAAAAAAATTAAAATACCTTTTTCGAGATATTGAATTTAAAATTTTTTTTTAATTTCTTGTTTACTGTTGAATAATACAAAAACAACGACTTCTTAGAATAATTATTAACACCATTTTGTAGTCCAAACTGTTAAAGTAAAATTTGTAAAGTAAAATTGTCCAAATCGGTAAATTTTTGGACAAGTTATAGAGAATTGGAAAAAATTTCTTCAAAAAATCGATTTTCACCCAAAAAAACGAAAATGCTGATAAATCTCCGTAAAAAATTTTATCGGCCAGAAGAAAAAATACGTGTCTCCTTATTTTGACCAAGAGTCAACATATTGAAGTTTCGTTGAATAATAAAATATTTCTATACGAATTTCTGTAGAGCACCTTCCGGGTGTGTGGTTTGTACTTGATCTGAATGCTTAAATTAAATCTGTAACACATTAGGCGCCTTCATATTTTCTAACCGTAGACTGTTTGTCCTAGAAACGCAGAGTTGAGTAGTTCCCCTCAGTTCAACAGTTGCCAACTTTAAGCAATTTTTTCCATCGTACAATTTTTTCGCTACCTGTACTCGCCGTGTTTTGCTTAGCCTAAACAGATGATCGAAAAGATTTACGCTGCTTATATTAAATGTACTACGCTCATAAAAAGAGAGCCAGCCCTTAATAAAAATATTATGTCTTAGTTATATAAAATAAAACTAAAAAGTTCAAAATAAAATAATGTAAAAACAAGTAAGAAAATCTACGTTCGGGCGGAGCCGACAATTAAATACCTGGCGCAAGTACCGCTACATGGTAAGCCGGGGTGTATAGATTTTGAGTAAATTATCGTCCTTAAATTTCGAAATATGTAGTTTCAAGCATTTCTGCAATTTACCGTTATATGAAAAGCGCCCGTAATTTTAGTCCGATTTCAATAATTTTCAACGCTTTGCTTTTATGTGGCAAGCACAATAACCACACCGAGTTTGGTACAAATTGGTACAACGGTTACCGAGATACATATATGTGATCATAAATGTATTTATTGGTAAAGAATTGTTGCAAGCATCAGTTTTGAATAAATTAGCTTTAATATTTACTGATTTTTCGAAGATTTTGTATTTCTGTTAATTACCGTTATATGGGATGTGGGCGCGGTTATTGTCCAATTTTGAAAATTTTCAGCCATTTGGTATGCTGTATCAAGGCTAACAACTGTGCCAAGTTGGAAGAAATTGGTGCAGCGGTTACCAAGATATACACATGTAGCCATAAGTGGGCGTTGTGCACAAGTGCGCTCGGGTATAAAAATATTTTTTAAAAACAAGCTTTTATTTAACATTTACAATCAAAGGAATTAAATAAAGTAGTGTAACAAAAGATTTTTTAGTAAGAAAATTTTGTCAAAGCTGCACTAAAATGAATAAAATGAAATAAGTTATCGCCTCGTTAAAGTTACCAAAAGCCATTTAGTGAAAGGAGTTACTCAAACTCTAATGAAAATTACTAACAATTTGTACTATTTAACTTCCGTTTTTATAAAAGCGTTGTCCTAAGTCAAGATTTATTGGGCTGTTTTTTATGAAAAGTCTTCAAAAGAAAATTTTTTATAAAGCAAAATTTTACACTGAAAATATCTTCAAAATGAAGATTTTTTTGTATGATGTAATATTTTTAATGTTTAAGTTAAAATTGTGAACGTATTTATATTATCTTTGCTACATCATTGTAAGCAGCATATTAAGGAAGAAGAAAAATGAAATACGAAATCCCCTACAATATTATCTGTCTTCCTCTCGCACAGTAAAACATATACTCTAGTGCAGGGGTGGGCAGATTTTTGGCTCTTAAAGCAGTCAAAGAGCCAGCAAGTGCTACGCAAGAGGTAAAGCAGCTCTCAGGGTGAAGAAGGTGTTAAAAATACATTACAATCATCATACATTCCCACTTTCATAATCTTCATCGCACAGCTGCTGCGGAAATACTAACAGTCAACAGCAAATTCAGCATCTCCCAAAAACGAAAATAATTATCATATATACATGAGCCGTGATGGACACTACCCATGATTCAATAATACAAGGTTGGATAACTTGGCAGTTGTCTTTCTTTTTTATACCCGAGCGCACTTGTGCACAAGGGTATATTAATTTTGTTCACATAACGGTTGTTTGTAACAGCCAAAACGAATCGAGATCGATATAGACAAATGTATACATAAATGATCAGGATGAAAAAAGAAATTGATTAAGCCATGTCTGTCTGTCCGTCCGTCTGTCCGTCTGTCCGTCCGTCCGTGTACACGATAACTCGAGCAAAA
>NW_023477372.1:0-2815 GCF_013731165.1 Rhagoletis pomonella | reverse complement strand
CTGTTTGCCCACGTGGTCACTCGCGCAGTCAGCGTCCCCGTGGCGTTCACATTTGCCGGGAATGTTGATTTGCACTGCTCTTTGTTGGCTGTTTTGCTAAACCCGTTAAATGCCAGCTGTAAGAGAGTAACAGCAGTCGCTCTGTAATTGAATATCCCCATAAAGAACTCACATCGTTGCCTACTTCTGGGCGTTTAAACAGATATATGTGTTATGCTGCCGAAAGTACATATGTACGTACTGCGAGCGCTTCAGTAAGCATGTGTAGGTGATGCGATAAAATGAAAATTATAAACAGAGAGCGCGAGCGGATATTTGTATATTAATTTGGTGAATAGTGGCAACCCTGCTGGAGTATGTACTAAACTTTGTCACCAATGAATACTCTCATTTTCTCTTGCAGCTATTTTTAGCCCAGGCACGTGGTCTGCCACACCGGTCCGGTTACAGGCCGCCTTTGGAGACTCACCAAGTGTAAATAAACAAACAGAGAGTCGCGAAAGCGACCACCAAGCCACGTGCTCGCACTATGTAAACAAATGCTGGCGAAGAGAGAATTTTTTTTTGTGTGTGTTTTTTAATGTTATAAACAACTCTTCAAGAGATGATGCTTTGAGTTAGAAATTAAAGCAACCGATTTTTCTTAATAAGAATGGTATATTGGACCAGAAGTGGAACTTGAAAAGCAGAAGGACTTGGTGAAGTGAGAAGGGTCTTCTAAAAGAGTCTAAGGCAAGTGGAAATGTGCTGTTGTTTGCGAAGAAAAAGCAGTTCCAGCAAAGTCTGCTATGCTGGCTTCAGGACTCTTTACGTGAAAAATCGAATAGTTTAGGTCAAATATGACGCGGTATCCCACCATTGGGTCTAAGTTTTCTGGTAAAGTTATTTTAAGAGCGGCACTCACATTAGGCACCCATACGATGTGTATGTCGGCCAGGTTTACTAGATTAATGTTCAGGCTAGTTTCTTTAGACTAGGTTTCCACAGAACTTAGGGTGCTTTGTACTAGATGATATAACACACGGTGCTGATTTTCCAGTTCCACTGCAGGAACCAGCTAGCAGCGCTAGCAATACTGTCGGCTAAGGGATCGAACGAAAAATAGATCTAGAAAACTACAAAGCATAAGAAAAACTACGTTCCACATGTCTCTCATTATCCCCAGCCTTTCATGTTGCGAAGAAGTAGCAGAATGAAAATGGGAATGCATTGTATGCTTTGGAGAAAGCTTTTAAACGCAAATATATTCTTCAACTCGGCATACGTAGGTGAACAAGGAAAGCGAGACTGCTGACGAACACGATAAAAGTACCCTTACGTTGAACTAATTTCTTCCTATACTTAGTAATACGGAATTTCTAAAACCGTAAGGAAATTGCTGAAATCACTATTGGAACGAATTCCAAAAAAGAGATTTATAAGGTCATCATAGAATAGTCTTCAAAGGCAAATAAACTGCATTCTCAGTTTCATTCTGTCACGCCATTTTTTTTTTTTTTGGGGATAATGTCCTGATAAATTTTAGATTTTTATTGAGTTAGAAGGTTTGGCTTCGTCTCGAAGTACATCTTATTTCAAATATTTGGTACACCATTTGTTCAAGGCTCTCTCTGAAATTGTACGACGAAAAATTTTGTTGAACCCCTTTCCCCAAAAAAATTTTAATTAGGGGTAATTTAGACACATATTTTTCAAAAGTGTCCTAGGAGTCCCATTAGCAAGGGCTTTCCAGGATCTAATTATTCCACAAAAATGTTCCTAAAAACGCAGTAAAGGATAGATTTGTACCTCTAGCTACTCTGAGTTCCTTTGAATTAAACATATTTATTTGCATATTGCCAGAAAATTTACTCGCGGTTTGAACTTAGCTAGAATCTTTCTTCGAGTAGCTCGCCCTATCTCAATGTAAATTCAATTCGAATTTCCTTTCTTCTTTATTTGTGAATATCCAAAATTTAATTAACTCGATTCATTGTTTTGCACAAATATGTATGTTTGTGCAAAAAGTTGCTAAATATAAATAAAACATATATATCACAGAAATGTTAATTACATGAATACATATGTACATACATACATATGCATATTTATAAGTTAGAAATTTCGCATACAATTCAATTCTCTATGCTTGCTTAGATAAAGAACAAAGATTTTGTGACTGAGATAGTAAATGAAAGTGGGATTTAAATGAAGACACTTTTGTTTTATGTTTACATAAATAGATACATGCTTTTTAGCTCACACTCGTGCTTATGTATGTATATGTGTATGTGAGTTGTGTGCAATCTAAAATGAAACTTGAAAACATTGTAATCTCAACCCACACTCATGTGCTATGCTTTGTGTTAATTTGAGTTACGATTATTTTTTTTATTCAAACGAAATTAATTTAAATGACGTGATTAGCCTACACACAACTAAAAGTATACAATTATGCATATGTATACACACATACTTCATGTAAAATAATGTGTCCATTAAAAAAGTCAGAATCAAGGTTTTATGCTTCACTCCGCTGCTTTTATTTTAATTACATCTTGTTTGAAAAGATTTAATTAGCTACCTTTCAATAGCATTATTCAAAGCAATTAACATAGTAAGGATTAATTGTGTGGGCTAAGTGGTATGTAGGATTGTCGAAACACATTTCAGCCTCATTTATAAAAAGTTTTATATTTGAGAAAAAGGTAAGTGCCCCTGGGACACACTGGAGAAGTGAAACTTACGTTACATATCTATTGTGTCTCATAACCAATATACATACATACATATATTACATTCATTCATCTGCTTTTGCTTAAGGTTATACATGTTA
>NW_023477371.1:0-2815 GCF_013731165.1 Rhagoletis pomonella | reverse complement strand
CAGTTAAGGCACCAAAGCCGCAAAACAATAAAAACCCTTCAGAAGCCCATACCAAAAGACTTGGTGCATTCCAAGCAAGCGTGACCAAGTTCACTTGTACAATGTGCCAAACGAATGAGCACAAACTACGCCGCTGTTCCAAATTCTTGAAGCTTACGCCTGACGAGAGGTTTAATTACTTGAAGAGCAACAACAGTTGCCTGAATTGTTTGAGTGCTGCACATACCGTGACGAGGTGCACAAGCCCCTTTAATTGCAGCATGTGCCACTCGCGACATCACTCGCTCCTGCACATTCAGACAAATGTGCCAAAGGCAACAGCGGCTCGAACGCCGCCGCGACCTGCCAATAACACCGCATCCTCCTCTCAACAGGCTCCAGCAAAGCGCAGCTTTACTAATAGAACACATAACAATAAAAGCAAAGACGTTAAGTCTTGTTATGCTAACACAAATTCAGGTGTGCTCTTAGGAACAGCTCGCGTAAATATACGTCTCAATGGCACAGATTTTTCGGCTCGAGCACTTATTGACTCTGGTTCTGAGTGTTCGTTCATAACAGAACGACTCAAACGCAGAATCAACCTGCCAGCTAAGAGGATGCATGCCCAAGTCTCGGGCATTACGAATGCAACCTCTGCGCAGGTCAAAGAGGCATGCAGCATAGAACTTCGATCCCCTGTTGATCCACTGTTCAGCCTGCATGCAACAGTGCTCGTCCTAACAAGACTAACCGGAAATCTACCATCCTGTCATATCAGCGCTATGACTATGCAGGCATTTCCAGGTCTTGTTCTAGCTGATAAACGGTTCTACTTGAATGAAGAAGTAGACCTCGTACTTGGCGGAGACATTTATCCCCAAATTATTTTATGCGGCTTGAAGAAAAATGTACTCAGTACACTTCTCGCCCAAGAAACAGTGTTCGGTTGGATATTAACCGGATGCACAGATGCACCCAATCCAACCAACAATATAGTTTCGTATCACAGCGAAGTTGCCTTGAACAAACAACTTACTGCATTCTGGGAACTCGAAGACATACCAAAAAACAAAAGCTTGAACGAAGACGACCAATACTGTGATGAACTTTATCGGAAGACAACTTGTAGACGAGAAGACGGAAAATACGTAGTCTCGCTACCATTTAGGCAGGAATTTCCGGCAAACATCTGCCTAGGCCCTTCTCTCAAAAAAGCATGCTCTCAGTTCTTCCGGAACGAGACACGGCTTGCAAAGGATACCGTCCTACAAAAAGAGTATAATAGGGTACTAGCTGAATATGAATCACTAGGACATATGTCCAGAATAAATGATAGTATTTCAGCAGACTCTTCCGATAACTACTTTCTACCTCACCACGCTGTTATAAAGGCAGAAAGTACCTCCACCAAAGTTCGAGTCGTCTTTAATGCCTCAAGTCCAACGGCTAATGGCACAAGTCTGAACGATGTACTTCTCCCAGGTCCAGTTCTCCAAGCAGATCTTCCGATCCTTATACTCCGCTGGAGGTTATACAGATACGTTTTTAATAGTGACATCGAGAAGATGTATCGGCAAGTTTGGGTGGATAGCAACCATACCAAATATCAGCGGATAGTTTTCCGTACAAACCCGAACGAACCTGTAAGTCTATACGAATTAAAGACTGTCACCTTCGGGATTAATTGTGCTCCTTACCTCGCGATAAGGACACTTCTACAACTGGCTGACGATGTACATAGAAAGCTCTTCCCCAATAGCATCTAACATACTACGGAAATGCATGTATGTGGATGACGTGCTAGCTGGAGGACATAGCATCGATTCTACCGTAAAAGCAAGAGATGAAATCTCTGAAGTACTACGGTCAGCCGGTTTTCCGCTAAGGAAATGGACCTCAAACTGTGCGGAAATTCTAAAGGACATCCCAAAAACGGATTTACTCAGTGAAGACTTTTTGGCATTCGAAGACACCAGCACGGTTAAGGCTCTTGGCATAAGATGGAATGCCCATACCGATCTATTCTATTTCATGGCAAGACCATTGGAGGATCGCGAGACACTTACAAAAAGGGCGATACTATCAGCTATCGCCAAGCTATTTGATCCGCTAGGACGGCTTGCTCCAATAGTCGTCGTGGCCAAAATAATTATGCAAAGTATTTGGCTAGAAGGCAAATACTGGGATGAGACTGTGTCTTCTACTACTATGGAACGATGGCAGGATTTTACCAAACATTACCATGAAATAGACAATATTAGAATACCTCGATGGGTACACTTCGCACCAGGAGATGACATCGAGATACATGGTTTCTGCGACGCATCGGAAAAAGCATATGCGGCTACTGCATACATGCGCGTCAAAAGAGATGACAAAGTTTTGGTCAGCCTACTTTTGGCAAAAACCAAAGTAGCTCCTGTCAAAACAATATCGCTACCACGACTAGAGCTTTGCGGAGCCGTACTGCTCGCGGAAATCATAGAATCAGTAATCAAGAACCTCAACCTAGGGCAAGTGAAAACATATCTATGGACAGATTCGACCATCGTACTCGCATGGATACGAAAGCCGCCTTGTTCTTGGTCAACTTTTGTCGCACACCGAATTACGAAAATAATAGAAAAAGTCGGTAACAGGGACTGGTCGCATGTAGACTCGGCTTCAAATCCAGCCGACTTAGCTAGCAGAGGATTGCCTGCGTCAGAGTTGGTGACCAATTTTTTGTGGTGGCAGGCACCTTCTTGGTTGCAAGAAGACAACTCTAAATGGCCTGCTCAAGAAATTAACTATCACACAGAAGTTGAAGAAAAAAGGGCACACGCTTATGCAT
>NW_023477370.1:0-2816 GCF_013731165.1 Rhagoletis pomonella | reverse complement strand
CGAGTATATTTGGGTAATCCCTCAAGGTTTCGAGGATAATCGTAACATTTGGTGTCAGAAGTGGGATTGTTAAATAAATCCCGAAGGATAAACTACTGAAAATGGCAAAAATTCAGGATCTAAAGATTGAGGAACTCAAGCAGGAGTTGGAGAAACGAAATTTAGCAACCTCCGGAAGAAAAGTGGAGTTGCTATCACGGTTGCGAGAGGCTATGGAAAAGGAAGGCATCGACGTTGACAAACACGACTTCCATCGTGAGGACGACGAGGAATCCTTGAAGGACAAAGACAAGGAAGAGGTTGCTGGTTCATCAAATGATGTGGAACAGACATCAGCGAAGCTTGAAGAGCAGGGAAAGGCTCCTTGTGCGTCAACGGCTATAGACATGAACATGTTATTGGGTGCCATATCACAGATTTCATCCCAGCTGCAAGTGCAGGAAACACGCATGTCCTCGCAGCTGGAAGCACAGAAAACGTACATGTCATCGCAGCTAGATGAAAAGATTACTCAGCTACAAGAGAATTTATTTAAAGATAACGCGGAACTCAGAGAGAGACAGGATAAAATCGAGAAACGACAAGATAAAATCGAAGAGCTAATTCAGGAGAAAGTCGAGGCTAAGGTAGAAGAGTTGGAAGGTCGCCTCCGAGATATGCAGTTGAATCGCCCACCTTCTTCGACCAGCGCGCCCAAGGTAAAGACTCCATCCTTTGACGGCACGATTCCTTTCCAAGTCTTTAAGCTCCAGTTTGAGAAGACAGCTACAGCAAATCACTGGAGCATGGAGGATAAATCCGCTGCACTGTTCGTTGCATTAAAAGGACCTGCAGCGGAAATCTTGCAGACTATTCCTGATGGTGAAAGGAACAGTTACGATGCGTTAATGGGTGCAGTGGAAAGACGTTATGGTAGCGAGCACAGGAGACAGATTTACCAGATGGAGCTGGAAAATCGCTGCCAGAAATCCAATGAGACTCTACAGGAATTCGCCTCCGAGGTTGAAAGGTTGGCTCATTTGGCAATTGGAGATGCATCTGGTGAGCACCTTGAAAGAGTAAAAATCCAGAGGTTCATCAACGGAATGCGGGACATGTATACCAAGCGAGAAACGTACGCGAATCCAAAGGCAACATTTGCTGAAACCGTCTCGTATGCTCAGACGCGTGAAACGGCAGCGCTCCTAAGTAGACCAGCCTACAAAGCCCATCGAGTAGAAGTGGAAACACCTGACGTGATGAACGAGATCCTGAAAACGCTCAAGTTGATGGCAGGGAAGAATACTCCTGGTGCAACCGAGAGGAAGGATGGTGCTAGAAAATGTTTTAGTTGCGGAAAACCAGGCCACTTCGCACGCGAATGTAAGACGGGTTCCAACAGGTCAAACAGTTCAGCAGTACGTAAGCGCAGGACTGAGGATGACGAGCCCGACTCCGATCAGTCGTTAAACTGAAACGAGTCAGCAGGAAGGGCCGCGTGCTGGCTCCAGAAGTTGAAGGGCCCATAATCTCCGTCTCCCAAATTGGCCGGAATGCGAGCAACCTCACTATTGGTGGATGTGTGAATGGGCAGGAGCGAGTGCTGACAGTGGATACTGGAGCGTCACATTCCATTATTCGACCTGATGTGACTACTTTTTATGTGAAGCCACTACCTGGAGCAAAGCTGCAGACTGCAACTGGTGAGCGAACCCAAGTGTTAGGAGAAGTACTATGCGAGGTAATAATCGACGGGTTGGCCTCGTACACGAAGTTTATTGTCGCAGACATTGTGGATGAAGTCATCATCGGCGTGGATTTCCTACTTGGGCAAGGCATGAAGATTGACCTCCAGGGAATGATCCTAACCTATGGCGACAGGAAAGTGCCACTTAGGGTTGGTTACGACAACCAGTGCTTCAGCAGACGGTTGGTCTTAGAGGAAGTGCCGAAGATTCCACCAGAAACGGAAGCGGTTAGTTGGGCGGAGGTTGGCAGTGATGGAAACGGAGTGGTTTCGTCAGGAGAAGGAAGCGGTTCACCGATACAGGAAAAGCGTGACGGTTCCGCTAGCTCAGTGAAGAAAAGGTCGCAACAAGGTAGTGGTCATGGCGAGCCAGGCAGTGTATCCGGCAGGAGGAAGGCCACTGAACCACGTTGCAATGGTGATACGCCGGTGGCCGGAAATGGAAGCGGCTGTGGTAGCAGTAGGCGCGGTTTGAAGTGTCCTGAAAAAGGTGGTCGGCAAAAGCGAGCAGTTAAGCCGGAAGCCAAGGGTGAGATTATACATGTCCGGTCAATGAAGTTAGCATCGGCGGAAGAGCGAGATACGAAACGACGGCGGAAGCTTCAGCGTAAGGATCCGGATGTAGCAAGATGTGCTAAAGGTAGTGCAGCACGAAGGCTGGAGTCTGGGTGTCATGGACAGAGGATGCGGCATAGATCTGGCGAAAAGGGTGCCCACGAGAAGAGACATGGTCTGGTCACCACCAGTGGCCGGCAGAAGCACGACCATGTGAGATGGTGCACTCCCGGAGATAAGCCGGAAGCAATGTCCAGTAACGCATTGCGGTTGTACATGTCGCAGCAGAAGAAAAGCTTTACCTCCAAGCAAGGACTTGACTGGAAAGATCCGTTGAAGATTGACAAACGGCTGAAGGACGCAGTGCATCAAATCCAGACAGCTGGTAGACCGAGGACCAAGATGAAAGTGGTCCACTTGGAAAGACTTGCAGCGGTTGGAGCGGCAAGTGTGTCTGATCGGGACGATCAGACTTAGGTGGAGGGCAGTGTGGCGAATACTGCGGCAACACAAAGCGAACAACGAGAAATAGGCA
>NW_023477369.1:391-2816 GCF_013731165.1 Rhagoletis pomonella | reverse complement strand
TAATAATACACAAAATGTTAAACAATTCTAAGATTTAAGTTGTTGCGCCAACAGTGATTTACTTGGATTTAAAAGTAACCCATTGTCACAGGCCCACTTGCTAACGTGATCTAAGTCAGTGTTGAGGTTACTAATACAATTATTAACGGATACAAAAGGGCAACTGACATATAGTTGAACATCATCTGCATATACATGAATATCACAATATTTTAACACACTTTGAAGATCGTTTACATATAACACAAACAATAGAGGACCGAGAGTCGAGCCTTGGGGAACGCCTTTAGTTACGGGTAAGCAGTTAGATATAATGTCACCGGCCCAAACAGCTTGTGAGCGATCATTGAGGTATGATTTTATTAAATTTAATGCTGTCGACGAGAAGTTAAACAAGTTGCTAAGTTTCAAGGCTAGAAGATCGTGATTAACAGTGTCGAAAGCTTTGGAATGATCCAGAAGTTTTAATAAAGTCACGCGATCGTTGTCAATGTTTAGTCTGATGTCGTCTGATACCCTAATTAGCGCCGTTATACAGCTTCGGTTGGATCTAAAACCAGATTGGTACCTATTCACCAGCAGGTTTCGACTCAGAAAAGAATTTATCTGAATATGCATAATGCGCTCAAGTACCTTGGATAAAAAGGGTAGTATTGCGATGGGTCTAAAATCCCCATTAGATTTCTTAATTGGAATGATTTTTGCCGACTTCCAACAGTGAGGAAAAACAGACGAGGTCAAAATGCTGTTGAAGACATAAGTTACGTACGGTAAAATTTTAGGCAATAAGCATTTAAAAAATTTCGGATGAATTCCGTCTATACCAATCGCATTAGATTTCACACTGAGGACGGACTCGACAACGGCACAATCATCAATATTGGAGAAGGTAAAACCAGGTATTGTTCCATTCATACATACACTGTACTTTTCACGACATATATTACTGCTACAGGCGGATAATTGTACAAATTTCTCATTCAGCTCATCTACGTTTATATTCTCTGAAACATGATTACTTTTGTTGCCAATCCCTATTTCACGAATATATTTCCATGTTTTTTTAGAACTTATTGCTGTGCTAAACTGATGCTCATAGTATTTCAGTTTTTGCAATTTAATGGCTCTGGTGGCTTCTCTTCTAT
The DNA here is from genome assembly GCF_013731165.1 of Rhagoletis pomonella. Lineage (NCBI taxonomy): Eukaryota > Metazoa > Arthropoda > Insecta > Diptera > Tephritidae > Rhagoletis > Rhagoletis pomonella. The sequence continues at coordinate 1,671 of NW_023477369.1, read as the reverse complement.
GAGCCTTGAAGACATTATATGTTGCTGCACATTTCAGGTGTTTCCACTTTCTATATGCCTTGTTGCGCTTCTGAATAAGACCCTTTATATAGTTGTTGAACCAAGGCCGTTTGCGAATATTGCCTGATTTTGTTACAAGCGGCACATACTGTTCATATAGGGAACTTATATTGGTTTGAAGAAAATTCACCTGCTCGTTTGTGGATACCAAAGTGTAAACATACTCCCAGGGTATGGCATCAACAGCTTCTTCAAGTTGCTCATAATTAATATGCATAAAATCTCGATATGAATAAGAAACCGTATTACAAGCTAACTTAAAATCCAGTGTTAGAAAAATGAGGTCATGCTTAGAGAAATTTGGGACGGAGAGCTGGTCATAGATTAGAATTTTCGACCTATCACTTACAAAAAATATGTCCAAGAGCGTGCTGCTTGTTTGGGTGTAATGTGTAGGGGTTGACGTGTTTACTGGGAAAAGACCCAGATTTTGCATTGCTAGTGAAAATTTGTTTTCAGTCAGCAAATCACTGTTAAAATCTCCAGCTATTACAATATCACTAAAGCTGAGGCTAAGATTTTCAATAAAATCTATAAAATTATCATAACCAATGTGTTTGTGAGGTCTATAAACACATCCTATGAGTATCTTTGTATGATTACACATGATTTCAACAAAGAGGTATTCAATTGAACTATAAGGCTCTGATGTACATTTAATTCTACAGGACAAACTAGATTTGACGAACACGGCAACACCGCCACCGTGCCCAAGTCTATCTAAACGAAAAAGTTTATATCCATCAACACAAAACAAATTGTCACTATGCCACGCAGAGAACCAAGACTCGGAAACACATAGAACATCAATGTCAGACGATTCAAAAATGTATCTGAACTCATCTATTTTAGCTGGTAAGCTCTGGGCGTTAAGATGACATATTTTTAACCTGTTTCTTTGTCTACCAAGTATGCGCATCATATTAAACGTGCTGTCATAGTCTTTAGAACGAAAGCGGCTGTTAATATTCAAAACAACAAAAGTATCGAAGACATTGCACTTTGATGTCAAGCAAAAAGCCACATAAAATGCCAAACAAATTGCAGCACTTGAAAAAAAGAAAGAGTAAGAGAGCGAAAGAAGTTAACAAACAAAAAGTTAGAAATAAAGAAAAATATGTGCAGCGCAGGTATAGAAACATAAGGGAAGGACAAGCGTAAATTAACATTATTTTAAATTCTAAACTAAATACTAGTTAAGAGAAAAAAAAAATGTTGAC
>NW_023477369.1:0-291 GCF_013731165.1 Rhagoletis pomonella | reverse complement strand
TGTTATGCTTAAAAGAGTATTCACGTCAGCGGTACTGCACACTAATTGGCGCTCTTCGTTTGGTTTTCGCCTGATGTAAACTTTGCCCCTGATTGAGAACGCAGACGTTAGTAGCTTTTTTCTCCGGAGTTCTGAGGCGTACGATATCACCTCACGCAACACTTTTGGCAAACTCTCATGCACATATACACTCCCATATCCGGGCTGATCGATGTCAGAGAGTGTGAGAGATCTTTTACGGGACTTGCACAGGGCAGCAATTGATTTAAAGAGCTGTGTCCGGTCATGTGA
>NW_023477368.1:0-2816 GCF_013731165.1 Rhagoletis pomonella | reverse complement strand
AGTATGCCAACTGGTATAGTGCTGATGCAGAAGAGGACAATTGCCATTTAGAATATGTTTTTTCAAAAGCGCTTCTTTTGCGGCCACTATAATTCCACTTATTTTTCATCTCACTATTAAAAAGTTTTATTTTTTTATTCAAAAGTGCTTTGTCGCATTTAGCGTGTATTAATTTGTCTTCAAAAAATGCAGATAATGCAGACACTCTATCTGATGGACGAGTAGAAATCCAGATATCAGCTAAAATTGAGTTTTTTATAATTGAATTCATATTAATATTAGTTTTTTCACTATTTTACGCTTCACTACACAGCACAGAACACTACCGCGTGTGTCTACAGTAATAAACTTTACTATTTTTAACCGACTTCCAAAAAAGGAGGAGGTTATCAGTTCGTCGGAATATTTTTTTTTTTTATGTATGTTACCGCATAACTTTTGACCGCGTCAACCGATTCTTTTTGCATCGGAAAGGTAGTGTCTCAGAGGTGGTCCCATACTAATCTCGTTAAGATCCGATTAGCGGATCATGAGATATATATATTTTTTATATGGGAGTTGAAGTCGGTTTTTTTTTTTGCTAAAAATTACTAGTTAAAGAATGTTTTGGCATTTAAGTAATGAAAAATACTGTGGTAACTGTAATCAGTGAATTTTTTTTTGCAAAAGTTTATTTTATAACCTTAAAAAAACGATTTTCTTCGAAAAGCGCAATGAGTCTGCAGACTTTTTTTTTATTTCAAAGAAAAATGCCCCTTCTTTCAAATAAAAGAATAAAAAAAAACATACTTTTACATATTTTTTTTTTTTATCCCTTTGTAAACTTAGGAATTTTTTAAATTTTCTGCAACAAATTTTAGGGTGTAGCAAATAGGCCATTCCAGCCAGGAAACTCAATATTTTTTAAAAAGCTCTATAGAGTGGTTTCCTTACAGATTTTCTAATTTGAAAAATTGTGTCTTAAGATAAAGTATGATAAATTGTATTTTTAGCAATTTTTTTTTTAAGACTCCAGCTAAAGGCATTTTCATAAAAGAAAAAATATATAAAAAACACACAACTTTAAGAGGTTTTTGTGAGAACCTTATGAGATAAAAACAAAAACTAAGTCCACATCCTTAATCTAGGATAAATTTCCTTTCCAACGATACCATACACGTTGACATACGTGACAACAATTTTTTTGATTTTTGCCCGCTCATACAGCACTGTGCGCCAGTCGTTTCTCCTCTGTGCCAACTGACGCCAATTGGAAACGCCAAGTGAAGCCAAGTGCTTCTCCACCTGATTTTTCCATCACAGTGGGGGCCTCCCTCTTCCTCTGCTACCACCAGCGGCTTCCGAGTTGAATGCTTTCAGAGCTGGAGCGTCGGTGTCCATTCGAACGACATGACCAAGCCAGCGGAGCCGCTGTATTTTAATTCGCTGCACTATGTCCATGTCGCTGTTCTCATCGTTCCATCGTCTGCGGTACTCGCCGTCGCCAACGCGTAAAGGCCCGTAAACCTCCCGCAAAATCTTTCTCTCAAACACTCCAAGAGCCGCCTCATCGGATGTTGTCATTGTGCATGCTTCTGCGCCATATACCAGCACGGGCATGATGAGTGACTTATAGAGCGTGGTTTTCGTACATCGAGAGAGGACTTTACTCCTGAATTGCCTTCCCAGTCCAAAGTAGCACTTGTTGGCAAGAGTGATTCTACGTTGGATTTCAATTCTGACATTATTATCGGTGTTAATGGTGGTTTCCAAGTAAACGAAATTCTCTACTTTCTCGAAATTGTAACTGTCAACAGTGACGTGGGTGCCAAGGCGCGATTGTGTTGACTGTTTGTTTGAAGACAGGAGATACTTCGTCTTGTCCCGTTTACCAGCAGACCCATTCGCTTTGCTTCCCTATCCAACTTGCAAAAGGCAGAACAGACTTCGCGGTTTTTGTTACCGATGATGTCGCTGTCATCGGCATAAGCCAGCAATTGCACACTCTTGTAGTAATAAACATAAAATAAATAATATAAAATTACACTATTTTAGTCAAAAATACATCAAGTTTTATTTCAAATATCTGTAACCCTGATATTTACCGTTTGACAATTTGCGTTGAAGTTTGTGCTTTTTTCTGCGTCTGTGAGTTTATTTAAGTTATTAAAAATTTAAGTGCGCGGTTGTTGATTGCAAAAATTACTCTGAAAAAGGTAATTTAGGTTTTACCGTAGGTCTAAAGATGAATTACAATTTCGGTAGCGAAATTTTGCCAATGTGTTATGAACGCTTTTTATTTAAAAATGCGCGAACGCATTCTGCTCACTTTCAAGAATAAAATCACCAGCAAATTTCAATTTCCATTCGATTTACATTTCAGTTGTCGCTATTATTATGTTAATCCGGTTTCACGTGAAGTTATAACATTTTATGTTGTTATAATAAGCTTTGCCACAATTTTATATCAAAAGTGCCCATTTGATTAGGATTCTTAAAATATGCTATACGGCAGCTATATTTTCTGGGTTTTGTTTACTCTCCTTCCACGTAAAATATTTCAGCCAATCACTTCGCAACTACGTCATTGGAGGAAAACAAATTTTTTACAGCACCTTCTAATCTATGAACCTTGCCGCTAAAGCGAAGCGGTCCGAATGAAAATCAAAAATTTCAAAGCGAGGCAAAAGCAAAAATCGTACTGCTGTCGCTGCTGTGCTGACAGTTTTTCAAACCCTGTGTTTAGCAAAGGGTGTATAAAGTTTTTTCGCTAATGGCTTAAATATAGATAGAGGATAACACAAAACGAATAAGGACCTTCCATATGCTGAGACGCT
>NW_023477367.1:0-2816 GCF_013731165.1 Rhagoletis pomonella | reverse complement strand
TTTTTACTGTATTAGCAAGTATTGTAAATTGTTTGTTGGACAATAAAGTTAATTGTACTACAATTTGGTCATCGTTAGCATTTATTTAACAATCCAGCGATACGAACCCGAGTATATTTGGGAAATCCCTCAAGGTTTCGAGGATAATCGTAACAATTGGTGTCAGAAGTGGGATTGTTAAATAAATCCCGAAGGAGAAACTACTAAAAATGGCGAAAATTCAGGACTTAAAAATTGAGGAGCTGAAACAGGAGTTGGAAAAGCGTAATTTGGCCACCTCCGGAAGAAAAGTGGAATTGTTATCCCGGTTGCGAGAGGCTATGGAAGCTGAAGGCATCGACGTGGACAAATACGACTTCCAAGGTAAACCCGACGATACATCCGCAATGGTCGAACAGAAGGATGAGACTGCATGTTCGTCGAAGGATGTGCAACAGATATCCGGGAAGCTTGAAGAACAGCAAAAGGCTCCTTCGTCATCAACAGTTATGGACATGAACACGTTATTGGCTGCCATGTCACATATGATGCAAGTACAGGATACACGCATTTCAGAGATGTCATCACAGATTTCATCCCAGCTGCAAGTGCAGGAAACACGCATGTCCTCGCAGCTGGAAGCACAGAAAACGTGCATGTCATCGCAGCTAGATGAAAAGATTACTCAGCTACAAGAGAATTTATTTAAAGATAACGCGGAACTCAGAGAGAGACAGGATAAAATCGAGGAACGACAAGATAAAATCGAAGAGCTAATTCAGGAGAAAGTCGAGGCTAAGGTAGAAGAGTTGGAAGGTCGCCTCCGAGATATGCAGTTGAATCGCCCACCTTCTTCGACCAGCGCGCCCAAGGTAAAGACTCCATCCTTTGACGGCACGATTCCTTTCCAAGTCTTTAAGCTCCAGTTTGAGAAGACAGCTACAGCAAATCACTGGAGCATGGAGGATAAATCCGCTGCATTGTTCGTTGCATTAAAAGGACCTGCAGCGGAAATCTTGCAGACTATTCCTGATTGTGAAAGGAACAGTTACGATGCGTTAATGGGTGCAGTGGAAAGACGTTATGGTAGCGAGCACAGGAGACAGATTTACCAGATGGAGCTGGAGAATCGCTGCCAGAAATCCAACGAGACTTTACAGGAATTCGCCTCTGAGATTGAAAGGCTGGCTCATTTGGCAATTGGTGACGCATCTGGTGAGCACCTTGAAAGAGTAAAAATCCAGAGGTTCATCAACGGAATGCGGGACATGTATACCAAGCGAGAGACGGACGCGAATCCAAAGGCAACATTTGCTGAAACCGTCTCGTATGCTCAGACGCGTGAAACGGCGGCGCTACTAAGTAGACCAGCCTACAAAGCACATCGTGTGGAAGTGGAAGCACCGGAAGAGACAAATGAAATGCTGAAGAAGATTATCCAACTGCTGGGCGAGAAAAAGCATGGCTCTGGCAAATGTTTTAAATGTGGAAAGCCAGGCCACTTCGCCCGAGATTGCAGTGCAAATTCCAGTGGGCTCAACAATTCAGCAGGACGCAAACGCAGGGCTGAGGGAGACGAATCCAACTCCAATCAGTCGTTAAACTAAAACGTGCCAGCAGGAAGGGCCGCGTGCTGGCTCCAGAAGTTGAAGGGCCCATAATCTCCGTCTCACAAATTGGCCGGAATGCGAGCAACCTCACTATTGGTGGATGTGTGAATGGGCAGGACCGAGTGCTGACAGTGGATACTGGAGCGACACATTCCATTATTCGACCGGATTTGGCCACTTTTTATGTGAAGCCACTACCTGGAGCAAAGCTGCAGACTGCAACTGGTGAATGCACCCAAGTGTTGGGAGAAGTACCATGCGAGGTAATAATCGACGGTTGGGCCTCGTACACTAAGTTTATAGTGGCAGACATTGTGGATGAAGTCATCATCGGCGTGGATTTCTTACTTGGCCAAGGCATGAAGATTGACCTCCAGAGAATGATCCTGACAGATCGTTACAGGAAAGTGCCACTTAGGGTTGGTTACGACAGCCAGTACTGCAGGTTAGTCTTAGAGGAAGTGTTGACAATTCCACCAGAAACGGAAGCGGTTAGTTGGGCGGAGGTTGGCAGTGATGGAGACGGAGTGGTTTCATCAGGAGAAGGAAGCGGTTCACTGATACAGGAAAAGCGTGACGGTTCCGCTAGCTCAGTGAAGAAGAGGTCGCAACAAGGAAGTGGTCATGGCGAGCCAGGCAGTGTTTCCGGCAGGAGGAAAGCCACTGAACCACGTTGCAATGGTGATACGCCGGTGGCCGGAAATGGAAGCGGCTGTGGTAGCAGTAGGCGTGCTTTTAAGTGTCCTGAAAAAGGTGGTCGGCAAAAGCGAGCAGTTAAGCCGGAAGCCAAGGTTGAGATTATACATGTCCGGTCAATGAAGCTAGCAGCTGCGGACGAGCGAGATACGAAACGACTGCGGGAGTTTCAGCGTAAGGATCCGGATGTAACAAGATGTGCTCAAGGCAGTGCAGCACGAAGGCGGGAGTCAGGGTGTCAGGGACAGATGATGCGGCATAGATCCGAAAAGGGTGCCCACGAGAAGAGACATGGTCTGGTCACCATCAGTGGCCAGCAGAAGCACGACCATGTGAGATGGTGCACCACCGGAGATAAGCTGGAAGCAATGTCCAGTAACGCATCGAGCCGAGAGGAGCTACAGGAAGGTGATTCGGTGTTGTTGCACATGCCGAAGAAAGGCTTCACCTCCGAACAACATCGTAACTGGAAAGGTCCGTATAGGATTGACAAACGGCTGAAGGACGCAGTGCATCAAATCCAGACAATGG
>NW_023477366.1:0-2816 GCF_013731165.1 Rhagoletis pomonella | reverse complement strand
ATCTTTATCTTTATCTTTATCTTTATCTTTATCTTTATCTTTATCTTCATCTTCATCTTCATCTTCATCTTCATCTTCATCATCTCCATCTTCATCTTCATCTTCATCTTCATCTTCATCTTTATCTTCATATCCACCTTCGTTTGTATTTAGGTTTCTTTACTTTTATTCTAATCTTTGCCTTTATCCCTTTCATCTTCTACATATTCAACTTTACCTTCTTCCTTGCATGAATCTTAATCTTCGTAAATCTGATTTCTAAACTGCTGCTTAGCAGATTTCTTTAATTCAGTATCAATATTAAAGCAATGTCATTGATGCCACATAAAGTGATATCATGTCATGTGGGGAAATTGGGTGTGGTGATTTGCGATGTGGTGGAATTGGGTGTGGGAGTTACGGCGCTGTGAATTCCGGTGTGGTGGGCTTAAGAGGTGCGGTGAGTTTAGGTGTGGTGAATTTAGCTGTGGTGAGTTGAGGTGTGGTGAATTTAGGTGTGGGGAGTTAAGATGTGGTGAGTTGAGGTGTGGTGAGTTAAGGTGTGGTGAGAAAGTTGAGGTGTGGTGAATTACGGTGTGGTGGATTTAGGTGTGGGGGGTTAACGTGTGGTGAGTTGAGGTGTGGTGAATTAAGGTGTGGTGTGTTGAGGTGTGGTGAGGTAAGGTGTGGTGAGAGAGTTGAAGTGTGGTGAATTACGGTGTGGGGGTTAAGTTGTGGTGTGTTTCATCTTCATCTTCATCTTCATCTTCGTCTTCATCTTCATCTTCATCTTCATCTTCATCTTCATGTTCGTCGTCTTGGTCTTCATCTTTATCTTTTCCTTTATCCTGATCTAAATATGTCCATTCTTTTCTTCATTTACATACTCACCCCCACCATTGTTATTAGGTTAGGTATTTAAATTTTCCTTCCTCTTTGTCTTTATATCTAGGTTTCTTCACTTTTATTTTAATTTCTGTATTTATCACTTTCTTCTTCTCCATACTCAACTTTACCTTCTTCCTTGTTTGAGTCTAATCTATTCATGTACATACATACATACATTTTATTCCTGAACTGCTGCTTAGCACGTTTCTTTAATTCGCTATCAATATTAAAGCATACATTTAGGGGGCATTTCCGCCCCAACCATGTACATGTGTGCATTGGTATTGGTGTGACTTTTGAATTGATTTTTTCGCTCTATTTTAAACTGATTTGAAATTTGAAAAATTGCCTGCACATCAGCATCAAAATACCTTTCTAATGATATATAATTGTTTATACCTTAGAAGTATAGTTTAGCCGTAAAAGGGGTGTAAAGGAAGCATGATTGCCTATTTATATAATGATTCGGTCATTAGTACTCTACTTTCACTAATATTCTTCGCAGAGTTCTTTGTCTGCATTTAAATAATAATATGTACCTACTTACATAAATTCCTACGTGATTTATTTTTACAAAGCCATTGTTAAAAGAGAATGAGAAGGCACTACTAAATAAAAAAAAAATATATATATATATATCTTAGCAAATTTTTAAGTGGAGTAAAAGTACTCGTATTTGTATTAAAACTGTATTTTTCTACAATATATATATATGAACAAATGTAGGTTTGTACGTGGTAAATGATTGTATGTACATTAGGCTGCCATCACTTCCCATACAAAAAAAGGGACTGTGCTTCCATTGGAATTATAAAATATATTATATTTTAAGGCTTGCGCCAAAATATTTCGGAAAAATATTAAGATTTACATGAGCTGGACCGATTTTAAAATACCTACAAAAATAAAGTTTTTTTATGAATCAAATATGTTTCTTAAGAATTCGAAAAAAAATCCCTTCAGATGACAATACAGTTTAAACTTAAAAAATTTGCATAAAAATATTCAAAAAAATCTTTACAACGGAATCGTAAAAATGTGAAATTTGATGCTGTTTTTTAACTTTTTTCAAAGTTTGGTATAAGAAAAACTTGAATAACTGGACCTAAACTCTTCCGATTTAGACTTGTTGCAAAGGTATTTTCCCATCTTTTTTATTTTTCATCCTTTTGCAAATAAACTCATTCTGCAGTCTAATGTACCTTCATATGTATCTAACTCACCACAATAAGCTTTCCAAGCATTGAAAAGAATACCCTGATGTATATTATTTGCGCTACAATGCAACAACCCTCAACATTTAAAATATGAATAAGAAAGCAGTAATATACCACTTGCAGCAATATGCAAACATTGCAAACACACATGCATACATACGTTTGCACGACTGTTTTTTTCCTCCACAATTCTTTACTTGCACTTCAGCTCTCAATAATACCTTTTTGCAACTGACAAAGAAAATGCGCTGGCTGGCTGTCCCAAACTCAACAATTGACAAAATAATCACCGACGAATAAGTCTCAACACATCGACAATACATACAAACGACTTCAGCGCTCAGCCGTGCCAGCATCGCCCACCGCCTCTACATACATATGTATGTAAATGCAGACCGCAACCTACAACTTCCTACCCGCATTCCATCTCGATAGGTAACGAGTATGTATTGCCACTTGTAGCCGCTACCGTTGTTCCGCTTTGGAGTGCCACTCAGGTTGCATGCGATGCGTTTGTTTGCTTTCGCGCTGATGCGGGCCTTAATTTCCTTCACTTTATTTCCATCTCCGTTTTGTTTGCCCAAATAAAATAAAGATGCTTTGTACATAGCCTCATTCCGGCTACAATTTTGGAAATGTTGCGGAAGGTTCACTTTTCCCGCGCAAATTGAATTTTTTAAATACTTTTTTTTTTTATTTAAGACTTTATATTGATTGGTTGTTGTAGGGGGT
>NW_023477365.1:0-2816 GCF_013731165.1 Rhagoletis pomonella | reverse complement strand
AATTGCCAATGTTTGACACACCGTTACAGCGGCAACAAAAAAAAAAACAACCACTAATTCGGATATGTACGAGTATTTATAACGCGAACACTGGACGTGCGCGCGCGTGCGCCGAAACTTCATCAAGTGCAACATTGTGACAGTAAGCGGCAATGTGGCAGCGTAGTTTGTAGCACAAAGCGCCGCGTATTGGCTGGACGGCAAGAACAATTTTTTGGTGCTAGATTTTGATATAAAAAAAAAACATAAATATGTACATACGTTCTGTGATTTTGCGACAGACACTATTTAACTATTTTTAGCTGCCAAATTCTTAGTTTTTCTCCTCACTTATATATAACGAGGTTGTAATTGTTTTTTAAAGAACCGTTAATTGCAGCAATAAATTTTAGTCATTACTGTCACAGAAGTGCTTGCGAACTACAAGTGAATGCTGCATTGTGCAAAGTTTTCAGATGAGGATTCCCAAAGCAAGATTTATAGCATAATTATGGATTTAATAAGCGCTGTGATAAAAATTTTAAAACATCTCTAATTTTTTTTATATATATATTTTTTGAGTCATTTAGTAATAAATATTTAAAGTAGTCTTAAGAAAATATTTTTATTTTTTTTGTTGTGTTGTCTTCCTGTATAGGAATTAAACAAACTAAATACAGATATCTTCTCTATCTTATTAATTAAAAGTAATATAGAAATAGATATTTTGATATTAAAGAACTCACTTATTTATCAGTACGTGGTTCGATTGCGCGCCTTTTGAGAAAAAACAAGCTTTTTTTTTAATTTAACTAAATAAAAAATTCATAATTATTTTTTTTAAATAACAGGACCTAAAAACTTTATGAAAATAATATGTAAAAAAAATTATATAAAAAAGGAAAAATAAATAAAATATATTTCTAAAAATTATGTAGAATTAAAAAATTTATGTTTCCTTTTGAAACAATTAAAACTAAAAGTGAAAAAAAAATTTAAAAAAGTTTTAATAGAAGCATAAAGTAATGAAATAAGTTTTTAAAAATTAAGTGTATTAAATGTTCTTTTTGAAACAGTAAAAACTCAATTTAAAAAATCATTACAGAAAAAAATAAATAGTCATAATCCAAAAAATTGAATGAAATTAAAAAAAAAATATTTTTCTTTTCAAAACAATATAGTCTAAAAATTGAAAAATTTATTTTAATATCATAAAATTAAAAAGAATTAAATTTATTCCTAAATATTAAAGAAATAAAAAATTAAAATTTCTTTTTGAAACAATAAGATTTAAAAACTAAAAAAATTTTTAAAAGAAAAAAAATAAAATAAATACTATAAGTTTCTAAAAATGAATGCAAATTTAAATAAATTAGTTTTTTTTTAACGATAAAATTGAAAGTTAAATTAAAATAAAATGAGTGTCTTAAAATTAAATTAAATTAAAAAATATATTAATTTATCTTTTTAAAAACAAATGAAATTCGAAATTCAATGAAAATTAAATTAAAAACGCAAAAGAAATATATTTAAAAAAAGTAAAAAAAAAAATCGGTACCCCAGTGTTTTCGTATCTCGCCAATTTCGACTGTTAGAGCAGCGCGAGCAAAATGCTATACAAGTGCTTACGGTGAAAAGAGGTTGTCGCCACGAAAGTTGACATGAAAGCTTTCTTTTGTAAGACTTTCGGACCAGAATAAACAAAATCTTTCAATCTATATTGCCTACTGTCTTTCAGTTGTCTAACAAAAGACTTTCAACTAGCTTAGCCAGAATTGCTCTGTAAAGCAGAAAATAACTTTTTGTATGACAAAATGCATTATTTAGTTCTTGGAAGATATATACAGTATTTTATATTAAGTGATATTTTATATAACGGAATTTAAAAATCAGTAGAGTATATCGATACCTAAGTGGAAGATCGACATATCTCGGAAGTCAGTTCGAAGACGCCCTATCTCAGAATTTTTCTATGAAAATTTGCAATATGGCATTCGTCAATCAAATTCTGAAATAGTGCGTTCTTAAAACATTTTCTGAGATAGGATATCTTTGAACTCCCTGCCGAGATAGGTCGATCTTCCACTCAGATGACGATATATAACTTACGTCAAACACAGGCAAAGATTTTTTCTAAAATCACAAATAATTAAAACTAAACCTCCCGTTAGTTGCCGCGTTTGTTTTCTACATCGGTTACGCAGTTTTTCCTATCTATCTACATACATATTGTCAAAGCAATTACCGTGCATGTTTCACTTCGAAAAACATGATCGTTTTCTATGCTTAGTTTTTTTTTTTTTATTTCTTTATTTGACATACCGCTCGTAGTATTTTCAAGCTTTTGTCTATGCAATGTTTCTGTATTGCAACACTTTGTGAATTTTTGTATTCAATCAACACCAGATTATTGTTTTATACTCGTTTTGCTCCTGTAAATTGCACACCACACTTATTGGTTTATCGCCTTGCTGCTCTACATGACAGCCGAACATGCGAAGTGATTGTTCAATCGATCAAACCATCGATCCTATGGCTATCGTATGGATGTCGATCTGCAAATGCAGACATGCGAGCGAATTTCATGTTTGAATATTTTTTGTTTGTTTGCTAGATTTTCGCATATTTTTAAAATTTAGTTGAAGTCAATTGTAGCGACATTGCGTGCGTTGTTATTTATTTCACTTATTGGAATTCTACGCATATTTAAATTTTTGTTTGTATTGTGATGCATTTTTTTCATTGATTGCGGCTCAAAGGTTAGCGAATGGATGAGAGCAAATTTTTGTATTTTTTTTAATTGTAGATAAAAAAATTTGCCCTATCTTTAAATAATT
>NW_023477364.1:0-2816 GCF_013731165.1 Rhagoletis pomonella | reverse complement strand
TTAATCAAATTCAAAACAAAATCAATTAGGTCGAATTGTGTTAAAAAACAGACCTAAATTGAATAGCGGCACAATCCTATATTTAGCAAAATAACTAACAAAACTACTGGATATTTCATTAGTATTACCAAATAATAAATCGTTTATCAGCGTTAATTTATTCAGGGCTTTTTTGTTTTTCCTTCCGTCGTAGTTAAAAACGATAAGAAGGTCGTCCGTCAAAAGTTTTTTGAAAACAGCATCAACGGATCCTTTCGTTCCTTTAAGCTTAAATAAATAAATTTTCTGTGAAGTATACAATATTAAATTTATGTAAGTACTTTAAAATTTTTGTAGCTAAATAATTTTACCATAGCTTCCACATATTTCGCATTTTTTAAATTTTCTTCGACATCATGGGCAGCGTCGATGCTAGAAATTGGCAATGTAGCCGCAATTTCTACCTGGAGCTCATCCTCAATCTCCCCTGTCAATCGGCATACTGAGCGATGAACTTTGGATAACATCACCTTGCACTCTCTAATTGTTTGATTTTGAGCCATTATAACACCATCATCTAGCATCTGTGTAAATAAAAGGACTATTAGTGGAAGCATGAAAGGTTAAGCATGAAAGGTTATTTGTGAGTTATATTGTTTTCATAGTAAGCGAGTACTTTATTTTATATTTTTTTTATAGTTTTTTTTTTTTTAATTTTAACTAGCGCAGGACGAAAATATGAAATTGGGCTCTTTTATATGTTGAATTATTATTTGATCAGATTATTACTATGCATTACAATTTGATGAAATAACATTTAATTCGCCCCATACAAAATGAACCACACGAGAACAATTCTGTGGTCATAAGCAATAACCGCCTAAGTCGACTTAAGAAAGAATTGAGTTATATATGCTATCGTTTTCTGCAACTACTATTCCATGTGTATTGCTTATGACCATAGAATTGTGCATTAGGGCTGAATGAATGATGATGAAAACAAATCTGCGATATATGTAAATCGTCGCTTGGCGCGCAATACTTCGTATCTGCCAAATGCAATGCCATGTAGGAGGTGGCATAGAAAAAGATTTATTTTTGTTACCCTGTCTCAATGCTTCCCTACTTCACAAATTTAATTGTAAATAATTATGGTATAAGCTCATATTCAGTAAGTAAATATTTAGTAAGTTTAGTTAGCAAACCATTCAAACGTTTTGAAGAAAATAAGTTTATTCGCTCTTTTGCGAAATTTTCGGGCTATTTTATACGTGGTATTGCATTTGGCGGTTACGAGGTATTGCGCGCCATGCGACGAGATGAGATATAAAGCTTATACATACATACATTTTTATGAAATGAGTTTTCCAAATGGTCGAGCCTAGCCAATATTTCTTGCTGGTTTTTTAATGATTTGTTCAGTGATGTTGATGGAAGCTGTAAAACAAGAATTTATTTAATGAGTTGCTACAATCGGTTTAAATTAAGATGTAATACCTGCGTTGTTGTTGTTTTCCTCTTGTTCATCTGTCGCTGTTTGAACAAATTGCCTTTTTTTAAAGGGCGTGGAGGTCACAAAAGTTTTCCGGTTGGGGAACGAATATGTATGCGCTGAGAATAAATATACAATAAAATGGGAAACAATGAATGAAAATAATTTATTATCTTTACCTTCCGATGTATGAAACGAGGATTGCGGCCATTGTTGGGATTGCTCATTTGAAACCTCCTCAACCTGGGATTCGTCATCAAAATAAATTATATCTTCCATTTTTCTTGGAAAAAAGTCAGTACTTGAATGAATGAAACATTTTTATTAATAGTGTGTTATCAAAACGCAATAAGTTAAGAAATCATAATGAAATTTTTGATGCTGGTTTTGAACTTTTTTAAAGGTTGGTTTAAGAAAAACTTGACTAACTCAGCCAAAACTTTACCCATTTAGACTTATGTGGTATCATTGGAAAGATATTCTCACCCGTTCTATTTCTTTGCAAATTACCTCATTAACTCATTTTACGAAATATTTTGGTGGAAGTCTTAAAATATAATAGATTTTATAATTCCAACGGAAAATGTACAGATGTATGTACATATATGCATACCGTGAAATTTTAAATAGACTCATGAAAAAGATGATGAAGAATGGGTATTAACAGGAACCTATTTTCATGCGGGATGCAGAAATATTTATAGAGAATTTCAGACTTAGGAGTTTCTACTAAATGGTCGCTAAGTTTGTGAGCTATAAGTATCCCCAAATCAGATGAGGACTCTAATGGTTCTGTAAAGTAGTTTTCAATTTGCTGAAAACTATGTCCGAGCACAACATCTCCACTAGATACGTTTCGCACCGATACAACTTGGAACGGACCGTTTTTTTCGCTGTAACAAAATGAGTCTTTTGTTTTTGCGTTAATATTAAAAGCACCAAGTTTTAAATTCTTTTTCAAAGGAATATTTGCAGTCTCACTTTCTTGAAGTCTTAAGTATAATTGTTGCAAAACTTTATTAGGTTTTTTTACTATTTTCTTTAAATATTGCATGAAATTTTCAAATTTGTATGCTGAGAAGTTTTCTAAAGGGCCATACAGACTCGTACAGTCTGACAAATGCAGCAAGCCATGAATATTGAAACTAACTAAATGCTCTCCATAGATTTCACCAAATAAATTAACAAATTGTTCTAACATTCCTTGGGCAACGTTTTTTTCGCTTCTGTAACACTTTTCGCATGAAAGCAACCTTATACCCGCGTGTAATAGAAGAAAATGGTAGTATAAATAGTCGTCTATACAACCCTTTAAAACAAATATCCCTGAATATAAAAGAAACTG
>NW_023477363.1:316-2816 GCF_013731165.1 Rhagoletis pomonella | reverse complement strand
TTATACCTTTCATGAGCATGAAATGGTATTATAACTTTGGTCCGATGTTTGTAAGTACCAGAACAAAAAGAGATAGACCCATGAAAATGTATACTTATATGATCAGAACGTCGAGCTGAGTTGATTTAGCCATGTCCGTCTGTCCGTCTGTCTCTCTGTTTGTATGCAATCTAGTCTCTCAGTTTTCGAGATATCCGGATCAAATTTGGTAGGTGGGTGTATTTTTATAATGTATTAATCATTTGTCGGAACCGGAAGAATCGGACCACTATAACATATAGCTCCCATACAACTGATTGATATGAGATTTTTCATTATAACTTCTCCATTTATGCAGCTACGAACATGAAATTTTGCAATACTTGCACCCATTATCAACAGAATACTTACAGTGAAAATTACAAAGATCGGGTCACTATAACCTATAGCTCTCATACAACTGATTGTTCAGATATAAAATTTTGCGTTATAACTCCTCCATTTATATAGCTAGGAACATGAAATTCCGCACTGTTTTCAATAATTATCAACAGAAAACTTACAGTGAAAATTAAAAAGATCGGGTAACTATAACCTATAGCTCCCATACAACTGATTGTTCAGATATGAGATTTTTCGTTATAATTCATCCATTTCTGTAGCTAGGACCATGAAATTTCGCGCTGTTTTCACTCATTATCAACAGAAGACTTACAGCGAAAATAACAAAGATCGGGTCACTATAACCTGCAGCCCCCATACAACTGATTGTTCAGATATGAGGTCTTTTATCATAACTCCTCCATTTATGCAGCTAGGAACATGAAATTTCGCACCATTTTCACTCATTATTAACAGAATACTTACAGCGGAAATAACAAGGATCGGATGACTACAACATATATCTTCCATACATCTGATTGTTCAGATATGGGATTTTACTGTAAAACTCCTTTATTTGAACAGCTAAAACCGATACATTTCGTAAGATATTTTATAAATAATAATACAAAGTCTACTGAGAAAATCGTCAAAATCTATGCTTTATAATCTTTATCTCCTATAGCACTGATTGTTAAGATACCAGTTTTTGCCATATATCTCCTTTATGTACGAAACTAAACCCAATAAATTGTGTTACCGGTTTACATACCGATCACATAGTGGTGAAAATCACTTAGATTGGTGTCATATAAAGTATATCTTCCATACCTCTGATTGTTTAGATGCGATTTTTTATATAAGTATGTAACTCCTCTATCGATGTATGCAGATGTATTCAAAAGCAGTAATCTGTCAAAGTAAAATTTGCAGATGTTCATGAAAGGTATGAAGCCTTCGGCATAGCCGAAGACAGCGCTGCTCTTACTTGTTTATTTATTAATTTCGGTTTAAAATGCGTATACATCGCCGACCAGCTCCTGCTAACGGTGCGGTTGGGTTATTTGTACAATGACTTTGGGTTATTGTGTCCAAACGCGTAATCCGAATCAAAAAGTTTTAACAAATGCGTTAAGTCGAAAAATTAAGCTTTACCGCCCAATTCTGTGTTTCCTTGATAAATTTTTTGTAAAGAAATTTATCAAGATCTTTATCAAGTAAAAGCTTCCTTCGCATTCTGTGTTCATACATGGTGAAATGAACTGAAGGTGGCGCATTCCCGAAACCGATACTTTGGTTTTGCCGACTTTGACATTTATGGCAATACGTAAACAAACTTTTTGTTTAGAAACAAGTGCAAACGTATTGCAAACGTATTGTGTACTTTCAAGTGAAAAGTCGAAGTAATTCGTGCGTTTTGAAGTAAAAAACGTGTTATTTGTAATAAAAACTTTATAAAAATGTCGTGTCATGTGTTGAATTGCAGCAGCCGTAGGGGTAAAGCCCCCAAATGCAGTTTTTTTTCCCCCCGCGACGACGCCTTGGCCAGAAAGTGACCACTTTCTGCAGGAAACCATGGGCTGCGACAAGATATTATCACTTTTTCGGCACCTGCAATACAAACACAAAAATTCTAAATAGTTAATTAATAATACCTATTCTTTTGAATATTTTTTGTTAACGTTGTGCTTAATTTGCTATATTCAAAGATGGCTTGAGAAATTGGTGAATCGAGAAGAAAACACGTTTTCTCACTGCAAATTCTCAACTGCCAACTCATTGTTCTTCGCCATATTCTTTGTTTACCCGTTGCCACAAATGTCATTCTGCGGGAATGCGTAATCTTGTATTCTATCGTTCTTGGTGTTCATATTTATAAAACTAAAAGCTCTACGATTTCCACATTAGTGGAACTGATTTCCACATGAGTGGAACTAATTTCATTGTCACATATGAAAAATATGAATTTAAAAGCAAAAAAGCTTTTGACTGCCGTAGCCTAGTAGGAAGAGATGCCCACTATAATTCCGTGTGTCGCAGGTTCAAATGCCGGCACGTGGAGTATTTAATTGTTAGAAACAAATTTATTAATATACTAGCAGACCCGGCGAACTTCGTCCCGCCCAAAATTTTTATATAT
>NW_023477363.1:0-306 GCF_013731165.1 Rhagoletis pomonella | reverse complement strand
AGCAGACCCGGCGAACTTCGTCCCGCCCAAAATTTTTATATATTTTATTGAAACTTTTTGGTCCAACATTTTCACCGAGAATTCACGTTTACGATTTTCATTGGCACATTTGTCTGCTAAGATTAAGGTTTGGTGGTCATTTGCCGCTTTAAATAACCTAAGGAAAGTGTTATATTCGTTCTTGAAATTCTCCAGTTGTGCGGCATTTCATAGCACGGTTATTCGCAAAGCGAAATAAATTTTTTCCTCTTTACTCCCAGGCGGCAACAATGACCCGGTTCTATAGTGAATGTCCTAGAAGCTTTA
>NW_023477362.1:0-2816 GCF_013731165.1 Rhagoletis pomonella | reverse complement strand
TCAACTGTAGGCAAAGTCTATAATACTTTAAGGAATTTACGAATGTCTGCTCCATTCACACCGATAGAAATCAGACGTAAACTCGCAATCCAACTTATAATGCCAATCTGTTATTCTGAGTTAGTCTACAGCAGGTTCGATTCCCAATCAGCTCACAAAATAGATGTAGTATTTAACCAGATCACGCACTATGTGTTTGGGCTAGCAAAATATGACCATATTTCCGCTTGGAGAACGCGCCTACTTGGCTGCGAAATTTCTGAATATCTTAAAGCTAGAAATTGTGTATTGCTTTTTCGTCTCGTGACAGATAAGGCACCCAAATATCTATATGAAAAACTAACGTTCCCCAAATCCACTCGAGTAAAGGACTTGACTGTTCCTACCTACAATTATCTCAGCTCTGCACGGCTATTCTTTGTCAATGCTATCCGCATCTGGAACTCTATTCCATCCCATATTCGCAGTAGTTTAAACAAAAGCAACTCTAAAAATGATCTGTATGCGTATTTCCGTTAGCTTCACTTCAGTCCCTGTGATGTGCTCTCTATGTACTTGTTTAATTAAGTCTTATTTTAAGTATATGTCCTGGAATTGTAGAACTCACTTAAAAATACTACTCTGTTAATTATATTATTTTACTTTTATTTAGTCTTAAGTA
The DNA here is from genome assembly GCF_013731165.1 of Rhagoletis pomonella. Lineage (NCBI taxonomy): Eukaryota > Metazoa > Arthropoda > Insecta > Diptera > Tephritidae > Rhagoletis > Rhagoletis pomonella. Next base: position 2,155 of record NW_023477362.1, on the reverse strand, counting down.
TTTTTGCTGTTTTAGTTATATGTATGTACTGTTATGAATTTTTTGTTACGCTATAAAAGATCTTTTTTTTATCTTATTGTGCTAATGATTCTATTTATAAATGAAATGAAAAAAAAAAAAAAAAAAAAGGAAATGTGAGTCGCTTTAATTACATATGCAAATGTTATATATAACTTCTTAAGTGTTAACAAAACTCGAATTTATGTAAAAAAAAATTACAACAAATTTTAAAGAAACACATTTTTCTTTAAAAAGTAATGCATTAATTACAGTTAAAAGTCTTATAAATAAATATAAATATTAAATAGCGCACAAATTGTACCTAAGCGCGGCCGAAGACCGCCAACGCAGAAGGTGTTCTGTGCAAAAAGGTGTTGCACCACTCTTCTTCGGCAACACAGAAAGGAGAATTCTACTTAGTTATAAGGTAGGGTTATAATCCCTAAGTGCGGCCGAAGGCCCCCAACGCAGCAGGTTTTCTCTGCAAAAGGTGTTGCGCCCCTCTTCTTCGGCAGCACAGAAGGGAGAATTCTGCTAAGTAAGGGTTATAATCCCTAAGCGCGGCCGAAGGCCGCCAACGCAGAAGGTGTTCTATGCAAAATGGTGTTGCGAACCTCTTCTTCGGTAACACAGAAAGGATAATTCTACTTAGTAAGTGTTATAATCCCTAAGTGCGGCCGAAGCCGCCAACGCACAAGGTGGTCTGTGCAAAAAGATGTTGCGCACCTCTTCTTCGGCAACACAGAAAGGAGAATACTACTTAGTGATTGTTATAATCTATAGGCGTGGCCGAAGGCCGCCTATCCAGAAAAAGCTTTTGCGCAAAAATACTGTGGATAGCGTAGCTGGCATTGGTCCGACCAGGGTTACTTTTGGAGATACTCCTATTTGCGACGATTAAACACAACATGTTGTATTTCAAACGAAAGCTTGAGTTGTACACTATTTATTTATAAGACCTTTAGCTGTAATTAATACGGAACTTTTTAAAGAAAAATGTGTTTGTAATTTTTTTTTAATAAATTGGATTTTTGCTAAAACTTAAAAAGCTATATGTAACATTTATATACGTTATTAAAGCCACTCATATTTCCTATTTAATGACATCAAAATTTTTAGAATCCGTGCAATGGTTTTCGAGATATATGGATTTGAAAAAAAGCGCTACATTTGATATTTGACCTTTCGTAACTACCTTAGTTGATGTTTCTGCCTCAAAAAAATTATACCGTTATATTTGCCTCAAAAACCTCTATCGAACTCAATTTTTTTTTCTGGTAATTTTTTCATTGTTCGGATTCTTAACTTGTTCCAAATATGACTTCCACTTCCACATAACCATATTTGCAAACAAAACCATACCTATAACATTCCCGGAGTAAAAACAAATAAGTGTGCAAAGTTTCGTGCGATTCCGTGTAGTGGTTCAAAAGTTATAAGGTAATAAACAAACAGACATTCACATTTATATATATAGATTTAAAATCACATACATACATACATACACATACACAGTATAAACTACACACATTCCCACCAGCAGAAACATTGAAAGTAATACCATGTTCGGACTGCCATCGAAAACATATTTTCATGGCTAAAACTGGTAGGTAAACGTAAAGCTGTCAAACGAAAACCAGTTTTCGCTGAAAACTACTTGAAAACTCACGTTTCACTCATTCCAATCGGTGTCTTCACTAGTTTTTAAGATATATTTAACGAAGTGGAAGTAATATTTTATCATCTTTAATTTGCTATTTGGGATTTATTGCCAATTGGCTGGCCAAATTAAAATATGAATTAAAGAAAAAGGTTGCTAATAATACGAAAATGAAAGAAGAAGATTTGGGTTTTTTTTTTCATAGCAAAATTCTAAACAAAGGGTGAAATAAATGTCAACTAAAACACTGACAGCCGGTGCGAACAGCTCTCAGCCCATAATCGCAAAACTCGTTTTCAAAGTGTTTTCGTTGTCAGTCCGAACTCGGTATAAGCTAGATTCGTTAAAATTATTGATAAAGCTATTAAAGCTTAAATTAGTGGAGACATAACATAACGCCATAGCCATAACCATTGCCATAAGCGTAACCACCCCTGCAAGAACAGTGACCATCATTTGACAAATCATTTGAGTGGCAAGACTGATAGAGATTTC
>NW_023477361.1:0-2817 GCF_013731165.1 Rhagoletis pomonella | reverse complement strand
AAATACCTCTATTTTATAATCATTACTACTTCATTCTTCTAATTTATACTGTACACTTCTTATATGAAAAAAGTATAAAATACATCCATAAACACATATCTATATTTTAAAGCCTTTTATTATTAAAATTTTTTATGACGTTTGTAAATGTATTTAAAAGATCAAAGGTCCGTGGCGAAACCTAGGGTTACAATGGCCGTCCAGATGAATTACGGATACTAATAAGGGCAAAATTCTTCCTCTGAAGAGGTTTGAGTTTCAATACGGTTTCTCCTTAACTTTGCCGCAAAATTACTCACGAGGCGTCGCGAAGCACGCCGGGTATTTGCTAGTTATTAATAAATTCTGTTTGCACTACGCACTTTTTTGCAAATTTCGATGTGGGTTCTGCGCAAAAATACTGTGATATGCACAAGAAATATTGTATACCTTTGACATGCGGAAGCCCCTCTTCTCCGGCAACACAGAAAGGAGAACTCTACTTAGTAAGAGTTATACACCCCTATTCTGCAACTCTTTCGTATTCGGATTTGCTTTTCGCATGCACGTATACTTTTATCTACTGCTTTATATAAACTAGTAAAAAAGAATCTTTGTTGCCCCTAATCGAGAAACTTGGGTCCGGTTTAGTTATTTGTACAATGATTTTCGGTTGTTGTGTCCAAACGCATAACCCGAATCCAAAAACTTTAACATCACGTGTAACCAAAGGATTAAAATTGTATTTAAAATAAATGTTTCGAATTTCCGACCACTAGTTTATTAACAAATTCGGTTTGCATTATGCACTTTTCTCCAAATTTTGACGTGGGTTCTGCGCAGAAATACTGTGGATGGCGTAGCACAAGAAGTGTTGTATACCTTTGACATGCGGAAGCCCCTCTTCTCCGGCAACACTGAAAGGAGAATTCTACTTAGTACGGGTTATAATCCCTAAGCGTGGCCGAAGGCAGAAGCAAGTGCAACAGGTGGTGGACCTAACAAAGTGCATGTTTTCAATGGCTTGGAAGAAGTTGTTATTGCATTAACTGGTTTGAGAACCAGTTCTTCAGGCATAGGAGGAGTTCTGACTTGTGGTTCAACAATTCAACCATAAGCTGACATAGATGCGCCCATGGTTACTATGCCCGACAGCTCCGCATATCTTTGTGAAATCATTCCCATAGCGCGCTCTTACTCCGCTGCTACAATTGCAAATGCAATAGAATCCCTCGTTTCCTTCAAAATATGTAGAATCAACCATTTTTCTATAAATAAGCACTTTTGCCGATTTTGACAGTTGTGATAACATGTAAATAAACCTTTGTTTACAAATCAGCAACAAAGAGAATTTTAATTATAAGTGAAAAATCAGTTTAAATGGTGCTAATTTGCAATTTCAGACTGATTTTTGAGTTGAAGACTGCGTAAAAACTAATCAAATGAAGTGCCGTGTGTTAAATTTCGACAGTCGTTAAGATGCGAGATGCGTAGATGATGCAAGTGTAGCGCTTGTGACGAGTCACTGCATTTTGTGCACATAGGGCACGGTAAATCCGTTCTCGAAATGTATCTTTATTATTATATTGACAGCATTGCATCACAATGACTTCGCTTCTGCTCCAAGCATCCTCCTTTAGCAAGTTAACTAATCAATCCCCTGAGATGCTGACGCAGTTTGCTGCATCAGCCTTAATTGCAAAGCAATGGAGTGCACTAAAACGTTTGCTGCAGCAGCTTCGATTGCAGAGCAATCGAGTGCACTAAAACGTTCACTATTCTCTAATAGATTATGTGAAAATGCAATATTTTCGCATTTAGCAAAATTAAAACACGTTTTTCGCTGCAAAATAAACTGTTTTGGCAGTTTCAACCTAGTTCTTCTTTTCGCTCTATTCTCTGTTTACTTGTGGTACACAAATGTCAACGGCCAGGACGGCGCAATCTTGTATTCTATCATTCTTGCACTTCATGAGTGTTTCTTTAATTCCTTTCCACTTTGTTTTCTTCATTCAGCTATCTTCGAAAAACAACTGATAGCTGGCAATGCTGCACATGTTTCCGCAAGGCATATGGATTTTTCATTTTTCGTGGCGTAGCTACGAATTACGAATTACGAAAATTCGGGTTCTAGAATAAGGGGGATAATCCGTAAGCGCCGCCGAAGGCAGAAGTAAGCGCAACAGGTGATGGACCTAACAAAATGCATGTTTTCAATGGATTGGAAGAAGCTGTTATTGCATTAACTGGATTGGGAACCAGTTTTTCAGACATAGGAGGAGTCTTGGCTTGTGGTTCAACAATTCAACCAGAAGCTGACATAGATGCACCCATGGCTTCTATGCCCGGCAGCTCCGCATACCTTTGTGAGTCCATTGCCATGCGCGCTCTTACTCCGCTGCTATAACTGCAAATGCTTCAGAATCCATACATTTCCTCAAAATTTTCTCTAAAAAAAAAACCTTCCTATATTTAGGGCTTCTACTATATAACCTTTTCGTTCTCTAGAGTAGTTGTGATCTTAGGCCTATATTAGCATTTCTAACTTTAAGTTATAATTATATAGGCATAAAACCATTTGTATGTATATATAAAAAAAACTTGTTTCCTCTTTCTTACTAGTAACCTGCTGTTAGCTTTCTTTTAAATTTAGGCTTTTTACCCAAGGTGCACTAAACAAGGTGCAATTGTCGCTCAGTGCGGCTCTTTCTAAGATACTATACGAAAAAAAATATATAACCAAACAGTTTTAGTTTGATCTTATAGTATGGCTCCTATGAGAGCAATATCAAATTCAATCACACTTTGTTGAATGCATTTTAGGCATTTTTATAGTAA
>NW_023477360.1:0-2817 GCF_013731165.1 Rhagoletis pomonella | reverse complement strand
TTACCTGACGCGTTTTTGAGCTATTTTTGTAATTACTTCTGAATTTAGAATCGTGTCTCATCCACTCAAGATGTTCAACACAGTGAAGACATGGCGTCCTTGGTTGATGAGTCTTCCATGCAAAGTTCATCGTCTCTCTTAAGAAGCTGTATTAGGGAGCTTGAGTTAGCGAACTCTTCATCCGATGAGGATTCTCCAGAGATCCAAAATTAAATTATAAAGGCTTTTTATGAAATTGATTCCTTTAAAGAAAAGCGAGTAGACGTTGATATGGATATAATAGAATACTGGAATGGTAAATACTGCTTCCCTTCACTCTAAAAAAAAATTGTGTAGATTTCGTACCTAAAAGGTAGGTTACTGATTTCCTACCTTATTATTCGCGAAATTACATGCTCGATTATTCAACGAATAGTTTGTTTAAATTTTGCACTTTTTAGAGCGTAATATAGCTGCTGTGGTGTGTGTAAATTTACTACGAAAGTGTGTACAAGCTACAAAATACACATCCGCTGTTTGATTTCACCCGTAGAATGCACTATGGTTTAAATGACCATGTTCTGCGGCCAAAAATCAACCAAAGGAGATAGAAGCTTGAAAATTTGCACACATTAATCTGGCACCCCCCTAAAACTCTGACAAAAAAATGGGCGGGATTTAACCACTGCCACGCCTTTTTTTAAATCATACTTACGAGTAGGTATGTATATTATTTAAGAACTTTTTTGACCTACATATTTCTACTTAAAATCATTCCATGAATCCGGTTTTTTTTCGAGATATCGCTAATTTAGTTGTATTTTAAATAAAATGAAACACTTCAGGCCATTCAAAAAGAATTTATTCAAAAAGATTGATATTATATTTAAAAGTATTAGTCTAGTTTATTTTTGTTGTTCCATTTTTGAGTGAGTACCTACTAAAAGCATAGCAAATTGTTGTTTTTTTGTGTGTCAGGTAGAGTCTCACCTTTATCTAATCCCACGATTCTTCTTCTTCCTCTAGTTCAATCGAGAAGCAAGTACTGTCGTCCATATCTTCATTATCGTCGGAACATATTTCATCGAATTCTTCTAATGCCTGTCGTGATGTTGTAGGCTTATCATCGTCAAACTCATTAGGAGGAGATTTCAAAAGTGCAACTACTTCCGGTGGAAATGTTTGTTTTTTTTTGTTGAATAAATCCTCTTTGACAAGTGCATACTAGATAAAAGGGGATCAGATGAATCCATAGCTCTATCAAAGACATCTTTCATATTATTCTCCCTGCTATTTTTTCTGGCATGCGACACGCGATCTCTTTTATAGCATTTGTTACGGCTTTCTGAAGCATTTTCCCCTAGACAGCCTAGTGGTACACTAGATGATTGCATAATTTGAGCGGAGTGAACCAAAATTTTATGTAACGTGGCTGACATAGCATACCAGTCGTATTTTTTCCATATATATATCGAATGTTCTCTTACAAAAGCAAAAAAAAAGTTCCACATCAATTTGGAATTCACAAGATATACAAATTAAAATAGTTTTTAAATTTTTCAAAAACGTTTTGTCGATAGAAGTAATCTTTGCAAGCATTTCTGGATCAGAGATAGCTCGACGAGCTGAGTTGCCATCGTTTGTGTTTCCGCTACCGTTCGCTTTCGGCTTATCGACGCGTAAGCCCATGTGTTTCCAGAACTTTTCTTGTATTTCAGATTTCTTTTGCTTTAACACTTCTTTATCCTCTTGACTTCTTATCTGCCATTTTTTTAAGTCCATACGGTAGGAAAGATGTAAAATAAATTCCAAGCACCTAATCCATGCATGCAGGGGACTTATACCATACTTCAGAGAAGTTTCTTTTGGTTGAAATATTGACGAATCAATGTCTTTAACAGACATGAATTGTTTTGGATTCGCACCACAAATTGGACACGACTGCGAAGATTTTGTATTTGTTAACACGTTTAAAACTTTGCCATCAATAAGTGTTAGATTAAACTCAAAATTCACATTAATTTTTCTTTCACCTTCTAGTGTCCATTGAAAAGGAGTTAATAAAGATATTTCCTCGTCCAAATGAGCTTTCTCACTTCCTTGCTCACTTCCTTCAGAATAACTCACTGTAGGTCGACCTTTATGTGAAACATTGGACAATGCAAATACATTATCCATTCCTAGCCAGCGACTGTCGTACTTCATCATATTTTCTAAACTTCGATTATTTTTCTTCCATTTTTGGGTTGCGTGTGAGCAGAAACTCTTAATTTTTAAATTTATTTCTTTCACCTTCTCTTCATTAGGTCGACTATTGAATTTTCGCATAATCCAATCGAAAACAGCTTTTAGTTGCTTATTATTTTCCACCCACACATTAAACATTTCTCCGTTTTTTGATCTTGATATGCTCTGAAAATGTTTGATAACTTAGCTATGGGCAAACTCATGCAAAAGATATATACACAAAATTAAAGGAAAAACAACACACTTTTCTCTCCAATAATTTTCATATTGGACCCAGTCGGACCCCACAACTTCTACTTTACCAAACCCGAGCAACATTTTTAAACCCACATAATTTTAACTAGCACATAACTACTGCGAAATTTTAAATATATATTGCTTGTATTGTTTTTGCACTTATACACATTGTTATACACACCTTCACGATTATTTTCCATTTTAAAAAACAGATTTATCTTTAAAACTTTTCCTTTCGCACAATTTTAAGCTTCACTGATTTTCGCACAATAAAAATCGCAAAATTGACGTTCAAGTAACGGTTAACTTCAGCTGGTTACCTCTTGTACTAGAGTTGCCAGAGAGCAAAAAAAA
>NW_023477359.1:0-2817 GCF_013731165.1 Rhagoletis pomonella | reverse complement strand
CTAAAACCGTAGATAATATAATATTCCTGAATTCAATACTTAAAACTAACTAATAAAAAGTTCCTACTGTGCATTGGAACGACAAATTGATTTTCCTCTAGACATTTTTAAACTGAACTTATTTTTTGTTATTATTTTCATTTCCATGCTTCCCGGAAATTCAATATTAGAAGCCCTGATACCCTTGGATAAGGTTTACCCCAAATAGTTTTCACTCAGCCCATTTTTCTTTAAATTCCTACCCATTCATCATAATCAGATGATTTAAGCTAAAAGAAAATATAAATCTTCTACGAAAGGATAAAAAATAGCTCAATTAACTTAAATTTTTTGTAGGATAACTTTTTTATGATCCAAATATCGACAATAATATTAATTTAACTGAACTGTAAAAATAATTTATTTTAACGTTTAAATTTTTAATAGTTTTTGCAATCAAGCTTTTTATTTCTCTGGAGGATTATTCGTTTCATGGTTTATAAAATTGAACTGTTTTTTTAATAATAGTTTTTATGTTAGAACATTTTTATTTTTTTTCCCAAAATGAATGAAGTGTGTTATTTTTTATATCATTGAACTGACATGTGATTTTGTTTTAATTAATTATACTTGTTAGCCATTACAAAAGACTGAAACCTAGTTTTATAAAATATAATAAGATATTACATGACCATATTCCTGAAACAAAGTGTGAATTATTTAAAAAGTGACGTTTATATACAAGTTTTTTTAATATTTTCCCAAAAATGTAACTACTTTTATTTCTAGAAATTCCCAATGTATTTTAAGTTAAGGTTTTAATTACATTAATTTCATTCCAAAAAAATTAACTAACCTTGAGTTTTATTATTTCTTATTTATTATTTATTAAATAAAATCTTTTAATAATGTTAACGCAACATACATACATATAGATTACTTTCCAGCTTGGGGTTGGGGTGGGGAATTCCATAAACGTAAGTAATATGCCATTATCCATTGTATTTCGAACTTAAATTGCATTCTTTTTATGTACATATTTTCAATACGTATGTATATAATGTACTAGACTTGTTTGGTTTCGTCTAAGAAGACTAAAATATTTACACTTATTAACTATGGAGAAAATCCCCATCTCCAAATTCTCTAATTTATTTTAAACAAATTTGCAACATGAATAAATTTTGAAGCTTCAAAAACCCCAGTATCCATCAAAAAGTTGTTTACTGAAACTACCTTCTTTTTTAACATGGTTTAAAAAGCTTTATAAATTGACGTTTTCATACATTTTTCAATTTACAAGCCTTTTTTAAAGCTACTTTATTTTTTATGAATATGGCTATAAGCTTTAGGTAAAAATATTTGTTAATAGAATAGTAAATAAATTACGATTACTTTTTATACCGATGCTCAATTTGTCACTCCCGCCACAATTTAAGTTGAAACATAGAAACTATAATTACAAAATAAGAAGTAAAACCATCCTAAATACATTAATACATACATACATAATTAGCAGAAAAACTACGATACGAACAAGTAGTACCTGATTTTATATTCGTGGTATCCACTTAGGTCAAAGAGTTTAAATTTGATAAGCATAATTCACTTGTGTTAAAAATCAGTCAGATTTATACCTATGGCTTTATAATCAAGCAATTTTTAAACTCTTATTTGCTAAAAAAAGTTCCTTGCACTTAATTTCCATAAAACATCCTTTTCTAGCGTTTGCTTCACAGCGCAACTGCTCAAATGGCTTAAGTGGCTTGCGTGCTCATGAGCTCTTGCGTTTATTCACAAGCCTTCAGATTCATAATTTAAGCGAAACGAAGCCAGTGAGCAATATGAATTGGAGAGCTCATAAGCTAAAAACTTGTGAATACTTGCTCAACACAAGCTAACTAGCTCACAAGCCGGCGCTCTCTTCTTCATAACGATAAGTGAGCGGCAATCACACTTGCTTGCTCTCCGTAATTATTTCGCTTGCTTCACACTTAGTTTCTCGCAAGCAGCTCAAAGTTGTGTTTTACTAATTCAGTGCAGGACTCTGCTCCAGGGTAAATGGAGAAAGGGAAACCGAGTGAGGAAAATTAAGTAGCTGGATTAGGTATCCTCGATAACAGAAGGGTGACCAGGAGTGTGACCAGGGCACTGGAAAATCAAATAGTTGGGTCGATATTTACTCAGATCGACACTGGCATAGAGCGTCCGGTGGACTTTGTACCGACGGACTTCCTGAATAGGTGTTCTGCACGTATTTTTGGTACAGCACAGAACATCCCTCAGCCCAGTTTATCTGTCACGAATAATATTCATATTAGCAGAATAGACAGGAGCTTGAATTTTTCAGAAAAGTTAGAACAAGCACTACAAATGTCGGAAGAAGAGCAAGGAGTTTCTAGGTGGGGAGAATGGGCGCAAGGCAGCAATCCACAACTGCCACACGGTGCCACAGGGTCACAAGCGCGTGTTGGCGGACCGAGTTCAACATTTCATAACATGGAACAAATGATGACGCTAATGGCGCAGCAAAACAATATGATGGCTCAATGTATGGACGCGGTCCGGAACATGCGGGCTGACTTATCGCATCTTAGCAATCGGGTGGCAGAAGTGGAGACATCTGCGCAAGCGATGAATAATCCGCCCGCCATGTCCTCAACACCCGAGGCCAGTGGTTATGCGAGAGATAGGGCAAGCCAGGGAAGAGAAACGGAGCCGCAGAGAGGAGCAGGTAATCACGGGCCACATGAGGAAGCCAGTAGATGGAAAAAAGTAGACTTGGACAAGTGGCACGTCAAGTTCGACGGTTCGGGTAAAGACATCACTGTGGAAAGT
>NW_023477358.1:0-2818 GCF_013731165.1 Rhagoletis pomonella | reverse complement strand
TTAGTCCCGGTTACGGAGGCATTTAAAAATAGCCACTGAAATTAGGTCGGAAAGGCAATGACAAACAGCAATAAAAATACAAAGCAAGCAGCAAAAAAAAAAGAAAACAAGTGGTATAAATAAGAAAGCAACAACAAGTATGATAATGACTATAGACAGCTGTGATTTGTTTTTCTTGCTTTATTTTTATTTTTTTTTTGCTGTAGTGAAGCGTAAAGTTTAGAAAATTAAAATGTAAAGTTTTATAGAAAGGAAAGCAAACCGAGTAGAAAATGCTATATGGTTCGGAAAAGCTTTGGTATGCAAGTTATTTAATGGAAGTTTAGTAAGTGGTAAGTATAAAGGAACTTGAATTTGAATAGACTCCGCCGAAGAAGGTTTTTAGATTTTGATGAAAATATAATAAATTAATAGATATCCAATGATTGCGAACTTTTGCATCTAATCTTCTTAATTTTTATAATTTTTAATTAATGAGATTATTTACTATATGTATTAGAAAATTTGTTTGCTTCAATTTCCCCACTGGGTCAAACTCCATCGCAACAGCAACACAATGCCAGAGTACCTTCGTTGTTTTTGTCCATTCTTTATGCACAATTTTGACTTCCAAATTAAGCAGATGGGATGCAACCAGTGCAGTCAAAGGAAAGACTAATTGCCAATAAGAAAAATGAGGAACAAGTAAATTGCAAATTCAAAAAGCAAAGTTAAAACTAAATATTTATTTGTACATATAAAGCTTTTAACTATCGATGCACACAAGAGTTTGTATTGTCCATTATAAAAATACAATAGGTAAAAGAACAAACTTGATGTACCGGGCGTATACGTAATATTTTAATTATTTGTTTGTGAATGAGAAGAAACAGTTTTTGCAAGCTATAATTAAGTGCCACCTGTGCAATAAGCTTTTAACCAACTTTCCGATGAGCTAGACACTTGAAACTGCAAGCTTAGATCAGAACCCGATGACAATGCAATAAGTATACATATATATTTTTTTTCATTTACAACTGACAAAAGCTTGTCTTAAATTTTTTTTTAAATTACTTGTTTAAAAATATATTGGCTGCATTTCTTTATTCATTCTGAACGTTTGGAATAAACTTTTTTGTTTACTTATTCTTTAGAACGTTTCTGATGATATGTAAACGTATATTTCAATGGCATTCTGTTTATTCTGGTTGTGGTTTATCCGGAATGTATAAAGAAACGCAGCCATTTTGTTTCTTTAGAACAGGGCTGCTCAAAATTAAAAAAAAAATTTAAATTTTTGTGTACACTGAGATTTTTTTGTAATTTAAAATTTTAAATGAAGTGAAAAGTACAAGTTATATAAAGAAAACTCTCCTCTGAATACATTTGCTTAGATCTAAATGCAGAAATTAGTTTATTATTATATAGTGAGGGTTATTGCTGATAGGTATTTGATATATGTACATATGTACATACAAGTAAGTGTGATTTTCGCAGAAATTTAGTTGATAATATTTAAAATCACAATGCCTTAAACGTTGAGGAAAGAAAATCAAAAATTACAGCTCACTGATGATATTAACTCTAAAATATAATTAATCGATTATCGGTTCACAGCAACAAAGTCATCACCAGATTCACTTAAATATTTCCTTTTTGCTGTAAAATTAAAGACGTATGCAAACTAAAATATAATTGTTATTTTTGTCAAATATTTACTAAATAATTATGAAACCCTTCATTTCTGTGTGCTTTACAACTATACATGTGAAAATGAAAATCAAAATAACTTCTTCCAAATAATCGATCGGAGATCGGAGATTTAATTTATTAGGCATCTTTTTAGTAGCTTTTTGCAAAATGTTACTTTACCATACTTATTTACTACTTAGCAAGAATTTTATTTTGGTTAAATAAATCATTGATTTCAAAGAAGTTTTTATTTATTATATTTATAAATTTGTGGAAACCGATTGAAACCTGTGCTTGAAACGGTCTCGGCTTCGTTCCTTTTCAGGTCAAGATAACGGTTACGGTTCGGTTTCATTCCTTGCTAAAATGTTTTAAAATTTAGTGTGAGAAATCCTTGCAAATATTTACGTCATATAAAAGTCCGGCTTTAAAGCGTTAATACATATGTATATGATAGCATGTATTAAAACTTAATGCAGACACCTTAAATCAAGTATGGACATGAGATTGGAGTTTCTCCATACTTAATTTTGGACCGAGTACCCGGACACCCGACGCTGTATTTGTGATCCTATTAGCCGGACTCTTTACGTAATTTTTGAAGAATTTGGCACACATCCATGACTTTGGGTTTCCAGAAGAAATATATTTAAGGTCGAAGAAGAGCCTTTCTTTGCTTGCAGAAGAGGAAGAGGAATGACAAGATATCTCTTAGCTAACGCTAAAACCCGGGTAATCGGGCAGCTGGGCACCCGGGTATCATCAGCTTTACTTAGAAGGCTGATCCCGCCGTGGTTGGCGCGTATGTCGGGGTCGCCTTTCTTGTGGATTGGGTAGAACACACTCAAATTTTGCATTCGTCAGGCATGCGTTCATCTGCCATATTCTGCTTAGGCTCCTCGTCTCCTTTGTTGTTTTCAGCCGAGAAACCGCTATATGTAGTCGGAGTTCCCTTTTCGACTAGGGTCTCAGGTTTCTCTTCTCGTCGGGGTTTACAATTCCCATACTTTTACTAAATTCTGTATTTATTAATGCAGGAATTCTACCTGGTCCTTAAACCTTACATAGGTAACTAGCTTTTTATTGGAATATTCCGAAATTTTTCCTATAAGCCAGTAATCTAAATCTCCCATAAATATGTAGTTGT
>NW_023477357.1:0-2818 GCF_013731165.1 Rhagoletis pomonella | reverse complement strand
CATCCCAGCCAGCAAGAAAACGTACATTTTACGAACATTATGTTTTACGAGGGATTCTCGTATCGCCAAAAAGTTAGAGAAAAGCTCGTAAACGATAAAACAAAAAAATATAAAAGAAAGAGGCTTGTAGTAATTTGTCAGCACAAGAAAAAATTTTAGTTTTGTTGACAATTTTTCTTCAATCACAATATTTTATAAGTAAGTAGTTTGTTAAATATTCAATTTAAGATAATTATAAAGTATGTGATTTATTGGCGGACTGGTGCAAACGCAAAGGACGATCTACCACTTTCTTTTATAATTAAACTTCTTGTAAGTAGCTACTACATATGTAATTCAAAAATACAAATTAATTTAACGAGTTTTGCAATTCTTTCACAGGCTGCGCGGAGCAACACTAAAGGATTTAAACGTTTAATTCCCCTATAGCGCTATTGGTTTGGCAACGACTGCGGCAATAAGAAGTACGGATAATAATATTATTTATTACCACTTTTTACTTAATTAAATTTTCCGATTTCCAATGGAGTTTAATCTTTCACTTTATTTTCTTAGGTGCTTTTCGTCAAAAATTTAACTCCGACGAAGAAGTTTTTATTTCCGTTTCAAAGAAGCACTTCCAATATGCACACGACCGGCAAAAAAAATTGGCAGCCTATCGGCAAGAAAGATAAAAAATAAATTCAGCTACTTTATAATATATATTAAACTGCTCTTATTTAACTGTTAATTTGTTAATAGATAGTTTGTTAATATTTATTTATCTGAAAATATCTTCACATATACAGTGCCGGGAAAAAATATTGGCACAGAGAATTTTTCGGCATGAATGCAAAGTTTTTTATTCTGATTTCTTCTCTAATTGTTTTTTATAAAAATATAGTTAGTATGAAGTTCTACTTTCAAATCAGATTTTTTAGAAAAATTCTAAGTATGCAGTTTTATAGCGGATTCAATTTTAGTATAATAAAGTGCACGCTTGAATAGCTAGAAAACCTCTTTGTTTTTTGGCAATTTTTTATACGCAGTTTCTTCCATACAAAAACAAAATGTCGCCCATAATTTGCATGGAAGAAACTGCGTAAAAAAATTGCCAAAAATCAACGTGGTTTTCTGGCAACTTCAAGCTTGCACTATGTTATACTAAAATATAATGGAATATAAAACTGCATACTTAGAATTTTTCTCAAAAATCTGATTTGAAAGTAGGTCTTCATACTAACTATATTTAAAAAAAAAAAAATTTCCGAAAAGAAATTCAAGTAAAAAACTTTGCATACATTGCGAAAAATTCTCTGTGCCAATACTATGATCCGGCACTATAAATATTTATTAATTATAATTCCATTCAATAAAAGAACTACAATAATTTGAATTAATTAATTGCCTTTATTTCTAGCATTCAAAAACAGTAGATAAAGCAGTGTAAAAAGACGCTTTTTTAACGTAAATTAATCGTTTACGAGACTCGTTTACAATTAAAAAACGGACGTAAAAATATTCGCATACGAATGCTTTTTCGATCCGTTTACGACTGTTCGTAGGCGATGCACAATTTAAAGCGAAAAAGTGCTCAAAAAGAGTCGTAAACGGCTATCATAAACGATTTTTAGTCCGGTTTTTCTTCGAGAAAATATCCAATTACGAGCTCGTTTACGATGATTTTGCTGGCTGGGATATTCATAGTCAAAATAAAGTCGAAATTAAAGCTAGTTACAGCATTTTGACATAATTTACAATAGAATATCTGTCTGTATGCAGCTCTCAAGAAAACGGTCAAGAAAAAAATTGCCATTATTTCGTGTGTGCGTCCAAGGAATTTTGACATTTTTGATACTTCACAGCCTGTTGCCTCACTCTTTCCTCAAGAAATAATGTTAAAATGTATAGCAGCTTTATATGCGTAGTTGGAGGATTTAAAGAACACGAGAAAACGTCTTGATTGTATAGCGTATATTCCAGAATGAAAAAATTTATTCGTTTCAAACAGCAATAGCAAAATGTGTATACAATATTGAATACAAAGTAATATTTCACAAAGTACATTTCTAACAAATAATGGAACGGGCATATATTTCTGTTGCAAACCTGGGTTGCCTTGTGCTCTTTTTTCACAAAAAACTTTAGAAAACCATAGTTTCTTAAGAACTGCGTACTGCCTTAAGCCCTGTATGCAGCTCTCAAGAAAAAGGTCAAGAAAAAATTGCCATTATTTCGTGTGTGTGTCCAAGGAATTTTGACATTTTTGATACTTCATAGCCTGTTGCCTCACTCTTTCCTCAAGAAATAATGGAACGGGCATATATTTCTGTTGCAAACCTGGGTTGCCTTGTGCTCTTTTTTCACAAAAAACTTTAGAAAACCGTAGTAGAAAGCGTAGTAAATTTCTTAAGAACTGCGTACTGCCTTAAGGAAATTTGACTCAAGAAAATTTTTTAGCCATTTCTTGTACGTCATTTTATATGGAGTTTTTGCTTTTCTTGAGAGCTGCATACAGGCCTTTAGTGTCAAGCGAAAAGATGGCCAACTCCCAACTTTTTGCGCGCGTTGAGAATCAGCTGGTTTAACTTTTTTTTTATTATGCTCCATTTTAAAGCATCATACAGAAACATAGAGACTAACAACAAAACTAACAATATATGTAAATATTCTTAAAACTAACAGCCCTATTCTGTGCACTTGATAAATAAAAAATTTGTATAATTTGTAAATTTTTTATTATTTGTCATGAATTGGAATTCTAGCACAGAAATCAAAAGCTCTTTTCTTGATAAATTATCAAGATTGAAAATCTATTGACAAGCGTTTAAAAATTGAA
>NW_023477356.1:437-2818 GCF_013731165.1 Rhagoletis pomonella | reverse complement strand
GGAATTTTAGAAACTAGTCGAATAGAGTGAGGTTGCCACCTCGCTCTATTCGACTAGTTTCTAAAATTCCTCTAAACAAAAATCCTCCAGAAAGTTGTTTTTGTATAAACTCACTGAATTTATCTACTGAAGTATGAAATGAAATTGAAATGTAAAAAGCTACAATTAAAGATATAAGCGCGACCGTCGTACAGCACGGACGTGCCTTTGAGTCATTTTAAGTCTCAACTCGATTTAATTATAGAATTTCGTACATTTGTACCTCTTTATTTGAAGTCATTAAATATTTTATCCAAAGAAAATCTAACTCTTTTATTCCTCGTTCCGACCGAAATCTCCCTTTAATATAGCGGCGCTATATTAAACATGGTCCTTACGCCGTCAAGTAAAAAAAAAGAATCGGCATAAAAGTAAAAGCGATGTTATCGTACATAACGAGCCAGTCGAAGAAACTAAATAAAAACGCGGTTATTACATGAAATTACGTACAAAAATCAAGACAATCGAACTGAAAAAAAAAAATTGTGTAAAAGAAGAACTTTTAAATTGTGGAAGACACTTGTGAATTTATAAAAACATATAAAAAAATAAAAAAATCTCCAAAACGAAGTGAAAAACACATGTTCATGTGATAAACTGAAAATTACCACTTAAGGGAAAACGCTTTAACTCAAATACAAAAGTATTATTAAAATTTGAACAAATATTACAGACTAAAACGCGAATATAAGTAAAAATAAAATTTATTAAAAGATTCTAGAACCAAAGAATCAAAAACCCAAAACTAAAAAGAAGCGGACTAGAAGAGAGAAGACGTGAACCCCGGAGTACGTGGAAGTGGAGCTTCAGGAACTTTGCAGCCAGCTTAGAGCAAACACATTCCCAAGGAGAAGACTCTGCCCAAACACTTACTCGGAAAATAAAATATTTGGTAACTGTAAAGAAAATGGCACAGTAAGTAGCGTTCCAAATTTTCTACCCAGTTACAGCGAACTTTGTAGAAACCTTTCGCAAAAATTCCCGCCCTTTTTGCATATAAATTGGAATCAGTTAATTCCATATACATATGTATGTACATATATACATATGTATATATGTAACACCGTAAAGGAGAGACCAAAACTGTATTGGCGAATTTGCGCGAAATTTGGTACTAAAAATACATACATATATCCCATAAAATTGGCGGAAATTTGCACATGAAAAGAAAGAAATAGCAGTGCTTATTTTTTATATTAAATAAAAAGCAAACCAAATCAGTCGCTACAAAATTCGCTATAACAAAAGAGTACATAAATACACACATATGTACATATGTACATACATAGATTACAAGTGCATTATATATACATATGTAAATTAGCTCTCTGCTCAATCTTCCGTAAATACAGGTACGTGTATAAATATACTCATACATACACATCTATACACTTACATATGTCCCACTCAATCTTTGTTACACTCAATCTATATATATACCCTGCAAACACATAAACCAATCCTAGTAATTACAATAGCGCAATTGTTTAAATGAACGATATTTAATCGACTTCAATTTAAGTCACACTTGGCTTTTAAATTCCACATTTGTAGTATAATTCTTTATAATTATATTTCACGTTAAAAAAAAAAAAAAAAGCCGGAATCTCGCATATAAGTACAGGTACTAAGTTATATGTATATACATATGTATGTATATGCACATCCATACAAACCAGAACTTAATTCCAAATCATAAATGTATAGACATATGTATATATATACCTACACAAAACCAAATAACCAAAAACTACTTGTAACTACTGTTCACGCTCACGCTAGAACTCCTACACTCGAGATATTTAGTTCCACTCATTACGATTTCCCTCAATGCAAATACACACATATATCATCACTCGCGCTCTGATTACCACATATCTCATTCCTTTTTAAGAAAGATTTGAGCAAAACATTAGGGTAGTACTTTTCTCCCGAAAAAAAAAAAAAAAAAAAAAAACATTGATATTAATAAGTAAGAAAAATAAAACTAGTATTGAATGAAAGATTAAAATTTCCGATTCCAAAATATTTCGGACACGTACCAAGTCAACGTAAAATTAAAGGTTATTGCATCATAATCATATGTACATTCATATTCACTCACATTTATACTCGAGTACACAGATGCATTAAAGTTAATTAGGAAAGACACATTACGGTATATAGTCCATTAAAAAAAAAAAAGGAGTAATAATAAAAATATATATACATACCTCTTTCTATATACATATACTCAAATTAAACCTAAAATTCTCACAACTCTTTGTTCCAAAACTTACTCCTTTCTCTGATATCATAAACCCAACTACCCGTTAACTCAAAAAAAAAAAAAAAAAAAAAAA
>NW_023477356.1:0-337 GCF_013731165.1 Rhagoletis pomonella | reverse complement strand
CAAAAAAAAAAAAAAAAAAAAAAAAAAAAAACCCAAATTTTCGAAACTCTGCACTTAACTACGTAAGCCTTTTTAAAGATGCCTGAAAATAAGGATCAACTCGATACAGAGCCAAAGCAAGCATCCGAAGCTAAAAAGCGAGATAGCTCTAGGTCAAAAGGGGATAAAGAATTCAGAAAATTTATTTTCGAAACCAATAGATTGGAAGTTTTCTGTTCTAAATGGTCGTCCTCCATACTTTCGGATCAAACTGAATCCCTTATCAAAATTAAATTGTCTCAGCTCGATCAAAATTGGGAAATGGTATACGAAACATACCAATCTGTGAGCATCTCTG
>NW_023477355.1:0-2818 GCF_013731165.1 Rhagoletis pomonella | reverse complement strand
GGGGGCGCTAGTCTCTATACTACCTTCCCCGAGTGTGGGACTCCCACCGAAGCGTGTTGGGCTACCCACTAAAACCCAAACTCCCACCGCCCGCGCAAGAATCCCGCATCTGGCACCGCAATTCTGCATGTCTTCAGATGCAGGAGCGCGCTGTTAGAGCCTTGGGGCTGCTCTTTTGTAGGGGCGTTTCATTCGGGTGTCCTCAGTAGACAACCGTCCTCTCGTTTGCAGCGGAGTACGAATTTCACGTATCTCGCAACTGCTTCCCACTTTTCTGCGCTGGAAATCATTATCCCAACTATGTTGTCCGGAGTAATGTCTCCGTGTCTTTCTTCCAACATTCTGCGCGAGATCAAGAAGTGTTCGCAGGTGAAGAATGTGTGGTACACGTTATCTTCGACGTTTCCACAGTAGTGACAGAACGGTGAGTCCACCCTTCCCATTCTATGAAGATATTCTCGGAAGTAACCATGACCGGTGAGGAATTGCGTCAGGTAGAAATCGACTTCCCCATGTGGTCTGTTCAGCCATGTTTGAAGGTCGGCTATCAGGGAGTGTGTCCATCGACCTTTTGTGCTCGCGTTCCAGTTTTGTTGCCACTGCTGGATCAGTTGCTCGCGCGCCCTTGCCGCGGCAGCTGCTCGACCTATCTCGGCACTGAGATTGTAAATCTCTTTTCGCTCGTAAGCAAGTAGCTCAATTGGCATGACGCCAGAAATAACCAGAACCGCGTCCGCGGACACTGTACGGTATGCAGAAGCAATGTGTAGTGCCCCTCTGCGCTGTACCGAAGACATTTGAATCCGGTATTTTTTGACTTTCAATGCGTCAGCCCATATTTCTGCCCCGTACAGGAACACCGATTGGACCGCTGTCATCAGAAGCTTCCTGCGGCATGGCTTCGGGCCGCCCACGTTCGCCATCAGCCGGCTTAGAGCCGCCGTGCTCTGCACAGCTTTTTCACATACTCCATGGATGTGTTCCCAGAATGTGAGTTTGCTGTCAAGCTTCACCCCTAGGTATTTTGTAGACCTAGAAGTCGTCACGAGTTGAGGTCCGACCATTATATTTATAATTGTTGGGATCCGTTTCCTGGTGAGGAGCACGATCTCCGTTTTGGCTGTAGCCGTGATCGCTCATCCATCCACTGACGTTGCGCATGACCTGGTTTAGCTTGAGCTGTGCTAGCTGGACATTTCTTGCTGTTATGACGGCTGCCACGTCGTCCGCGAAGGCGACAAGGAAGGCGCTCTCCGGCATTTCCGTGCGCAACAGACTGTCATACGTGGCGTTCCAGAGGTCCGGGCCAAGTACAGACCCCTGTGCCGCTCCGCCGGTTATACGTCTCTTTCTCTGACCTTGTGTTGTGTCGTACAAAAGCCAACGGTCTCTGAGGTAGTCCCGGATCATGTCTAGCAAGTATGCTGGAACCTTGAACGACCGTTCCAAGGCCTCCAGCATATCGTCCCATCTTGCCGAGTTGAAGGCGTTCTTGACGTCCAGTGTTACTAGCAGCACTATTGGCCGCGCCTGGTGGCAGGCTTCTTCGGCCTTATGTACCGCCTCGACTACTTCGCCAATTGCTCCTATAGTTGAGTGTCCCTTCCTGAAGCCATGTTGTCGGGGTGAAAGGCCTCCCTCGCTTTCTATGGCTGACGTCAAGCGTATTTTGAGCAGACTCTCCATCATTTTGCCTGCTGTGTCTAGCATACAGTGGCCGGAAGGATGAAGGAGAGTTTGGGTCCCCTTTGCCCTTGGGTATAAGCACCAGTCTCGCCTTCTTCCATTGGCTTGGGAAAACCCGGGCCCTAAGGCAGCTGTTGTACATGTTAAGCAGAAGATCAGGGCTCGTTTCCGCTGCTAACCTGATTGCCTCCGCTGGTATGCCATCTGGGCCTGGAGCCTTGCCGGCTTTCATGCTTCGCAGGGCTAGCTTCAGCTCGTCTGTCGAAAACAGTGGTGCCTCGGCTTGCTCCTCGACGAACACTGTGTCGGCTCTTAGTGGGTGTGTGGAAAATAGCGCATCCACTATATTCTTAACTCGGGCCTCATCCATCGCCTGTGATGATGTATGGAACTTTTTCATCACTATTTTGTATCCCTGGCCCCAGGGATCGCGATCCACTTCGTCACATAGCGCTTTCCAGCAGTTCCGTTTACTCTTCTGTATCTCGGCCCCAAGTGCTTTCTTAGCGCTTTTGTAGGCTGCTGCTCTGGTCAGCGCCTCGGGTCTACCACGAGCGCGCGTTGCAAGTCTCCGCATTCTATGGCAGGCCCTTCGCAGCTCAGCAATTCGGTCATTCCACCAGTATACCTGCTTTTTACCTGACCATGCTCTCCTCTGTGGCATTGAGGCTTTGCATGCCCGGTGAATGCAGCGCATAGTTTCTTTGACCAGCTTAGTACAAGACTCCCTGTTGTGGATCTCTCCCGTTGTGGGTGAAATGCCTTGGGAATCTGCTAGGAGTGACGTATCGATCTTGCGAACATCGACCCTAGACGGGTTCCATCCTGGTTTCCTGCGAGGGATACTACGTGTTTGCCCTCGCGTGATGTCAGTGACTTGGAAGGTGATGTAGTTGTGGTCGCTACCACTCAGGTCTTCCATCACTCTCCATCCGTCAGCCCTTCGAAGAAGGCTTTCTGAGACCAGGGTTATGTCAGGGATAGAGTATCCAAAACCCGGCCTTCGATATGTAGGGGTCGTTCCGGTGTTGAGGATGGTCAGGCCAATGCGGGCTGCCATTTCAAGGACCAGTCTTCCCCTGGTGTTTGTTTGGGGCATACCCCATTCCACGCCTCTTGCGTTGAAATCTCC
>NW_023477354.1:0-2819 GCF_013731165.1 Rhagoletis pomonella | reverse complement strand
AAATTAGCGTCCTTCAATTTCGAAATATTGAAGTTTCAAGCATTTCTGAAATTTACCGTTATATGAGAATCGGCCGTTATTTTAGTCCGACTTCAATAATTTTCAACGTTTTGCTTATATGTGGCAAGCACAATAACCACACCGAGTTTGGTACAAATTGGTAGAACGGTTACCGATATACTTATATGTGATCATAAGTGGGCGGTGCCACGCCCATTTTCCAAAATTTTACCATAAATTTTGAATAAATTAGCTTCAATATTTAATGATTTATCGAAGATTTTGTATTTCTCTAAATTACCGTTATATGGGATGTGGGCGTGGTTATTGTCCGATTTTAAAAAGTTTCGGCGGTTTTTTATGCTGTACCAAGGCCAACAACTGTGCCAAGTTTGGAAGAAATTGGTGCAGCGGTTACCAAGATATACACATGTAACCATAAGTGGGCGTGGCTACGCCCATTTTCCAAAAATTTATAATATTCTTATTTTTCGTCTAAAAATTATTGTAAATATCAATTTTTAATGAATTATCTTCAGTAGTTACTAAAATATCGCAGTTTTCGTATTTCTGGAAATTACCGTTATATGGGAAGTGGGCGTGGTTAAAGTCCGATTTCTCCCATTTTCAATACCTTGGATTAAGGGAAACCTACATACCAAATTTCGTTGAGATATCTCAATTTTTGCTCGAGTTATCGTGTACACGGGCAGACGGACAGACGGACAGACGGACGGACAGACAGACATGGCTTAATCGATTTCTTTTTTCATCCTGATCATTTATGTATACATTTGTCTATATCTATCTCGATTCGTTTTGGCTGTTACAAACAACCGTTATGTGAACAAAATTAATATACCCTTGTGCACAAGTGCGCTCGGGTATAAAAATAAGTACACGTTTTTGGTGTGAGATTATAACTTGAGAACGGCTTCACCGAACTCAACCAAATTTATACAGCATATTCAAGCTATCATGCATATGGTTTTTGTGAAGTTTGCCCAAATTCGTAAAAGGGGGTGTGGCACCTCCCATACTAACTAAAATTTTTATATTGTATATCTCTTGAAATATTTGTGGTAGAGTACTGGAAATTTGTATAGAGGTATATCAAATAATTTCATATTCATGGAGAAAAATGTGCGGTATTGGAAAAGAGGGCGTGGCACCTCCTATCTTACATATAAAAAATGAGTGCAAGATTTCAACCAAATTTATACGGCGTATTCGGGTTATTATGAAGATGGTTTGTCTTAAGTTTCCCCGAATTCGGAAAAGGGGGTGGCACCACTCATACTAACAAAAATTTTCTTCTGGTATATTTGAAATATTTGTGGTAGATTACTGGAAATTGGTATAGAGACATATGAAATAATTCCAAACTCATGGAGAAAAATGTATAAATATAATGTATTGGAAAAGGGGGCGTGGCACCTCCCATCTCAAATAAAAAAAATAAGTGCACGAATTCTACCAAATTTAAACAGTACATGCAGATGGGTTATGTGAAGTGTGCCCGAATTCGGTCCAGCGGTTCATGATATATAACAGTTTATGTCTGTTACATGAACCACGTATATGGTACAACAGCAGATACATGACAAATCGAAAACATAGTGAAAAATTGTTGCTATGATGTGCTGTGTTTATTTTTTCTTCGGATAAATTAAGTCGAGTATAAACATGGCTGCAATATAGTAAAAAAAAAAATTCAAATAGAAAAATTCCAGGATGTTTCATTAATTTTTCAATATTTGGTGTAGAGAAGCACACCGGGGTACCGCTAGTTTACAATAAGTTTTAGAAGAAAAATAAGAATACTATAAATTTTTGGAAAATGGAAAATGGGGCCACTTATGGTTACATGTGTATATCTTGATAACTGCTGCACCAATTTCTTCCAATTTGGAGCAGGTGTTCGGCTTGTTACAGCATACCAAATGGCCGAACATTTTTATAATCGGACAATAACCACGCCCAATCCCATATAACGGTAATTTAGGGAAATACGAAATCTTCGATAAATCAGTAATTATTAAAGCTAATTTATTCAAAATTGTTACTGCAAAAATTCTTTACCAAGAAATACGTTTATGATAAAATTTTGGAAAATGGCCGTGGCCCACTTATGATTGCATGTATGTATCTCGGTAACCGTTCTACCAATTTGTACCAAACTCGGTATTGTTATTGTGCTTGCCACATAGAGACAAAACGTTGAGAATTATTGAAATCGGACTAAATTGAGGCTGCTTTTCATATAACGGTAAATTTCAGAAATGCGTGAAACTTCAATATTTAGAAATTTAAGGACGCTAATTTACTCAAAATTGATACACGCCGGCTTACCATGTAGCGGTAGCTTTCGGAAAGGTGAAAATCATATATTTAATACTTAATAATATTGTCCTACGCCCGAAAGAAGTGTACGTACTAAGTTTCGTTAAGATATCTCAATTTTTACTCGAGACACAGACGGGGGTCAAGGCTCTTGATATTGCTTCATACGTGTTGTAATGTTCTGAGTCAGGAGCGGATGGCTCAAGACCGACCATACGTGGCGACGAGTCACACCCTGCGAGAGGTGCCCCTGCTTTTACTGAATATGGCGGATCTAGAGAGGACAACTCGATAAAACCCGTAATTCCGAGTGTCATCCGTACCGTGCTTATGGGATGAATGGCACTACGTAAGTGTGTCTTATAACGGTGGCCTCCAGATACCTGGCGCCCTCTGGTTGTAAGAAGTCTTGCTCGGGATATTGGGGGCTATGTCCCAGCTGACATCCCTTCCCCCATACTCGTGGGACACACATG
>NW_023477353.1:0-2819 GCF_013731165.1 Rhagoletis pomonella | reverse complement strand
TCAAAAATTTTGAAGTGAAACTACCTTCTAAAAATTATTGTATCATGGTTATAGGCAAATTTGTTGTTATTAAACTGAAAGTTCTTTTCGAGATATCTAACAACACACACCAAAAAAAAACGTCAGCCTTCATTTTGAATAATTTAAGCTCCATCATATTATCGCGAATGGTACGTAGCGACACGGCGATATGACCGTAAACGATTGATCTTTTTGTTGTATTAGTTTCTTGGGCATATCAAACATTATTATTCTTCTTATTTTTTACAGTAGAGTTTAAGGAAGTTCCAACTTTATGTAAAAACCTTATAAAAATCCTAAAGTATTTTGTTTGAATTGAAAATTCAGTACAAATCAGTACAAATTTTGAAAAATCAGGACATTAGCGTACTGATTGAAGAAATGAATAAAATCAGTACAAGAGTTGAAAAATCAGTACTGCACTGATAAAATAAGTACGTCTGGCAACCGTAAACTTGTCCAACCCAGACGGAAGGTTCCTCAAAAAACTTGTGGGTTCGAAGAAACGGAGGCGTTTCGAGTTCACCCAAACGACTTCAACAGACAAACGTCGCACAGTGTTTCGACTATATGGATGCAGGTGGAAATAATAGTACACCTGCACCGATTCCACTGAAACTTGACATGTGCTCTAGTTTTACTTAGAAATAGAGAATTATGAAATTTGGTAAAGATGGAATACGCCATCTACTCTTGTGGGCGGAAACATTAAATTTCATCCGATTTCGTTGAAATTTAGTTTGTAGTCTTTATTTTATTAGAAAAACCGAAATATAAAATATGAGAAAGATTGGACCACTATAACGTCCAAAACTCACAAAAAATGTGGGCACAGTCATTAAATGTGATGGAATTTTGGTTAATTCTTGTTTCCTGCTTTCCACTCTCAGAAAACAAAGGTTATACTATAAAATGACTTAGGTGTAAATACTCGCTTTTTCTGTTGAGATTTTTTCATTGTTCGAAAAATTCTTTTCGCGAAATTATGCAAAAAGAAGCTGAAAATCAAAAATTAAGAAAATTAAAAATTACATATATTTGCAAAGTCGCGCGCAAAGATCAAATTATATATTCGAAAACTACATAGAATTCTCTAAAACATTCGTCTAATGTCAAGACCTGACGGACCGGTTCTCACATTTTTTTACTAATAATCTTTAGCATCTACATTTCAAAGTAAATTTTTTGGTAAGATATTAGGAGAGTACCAAATAAATGGCAAATACCTTCACCTGAACATTTAACGACATTTAAATAATTGATTACAGTTTAAAAAGAAACACTTTCTTTAATGGGTTAATCGCCAAAGGCAACTAAACTGATTAGTCGGTATAGCGCCCATTCCATTCCCGTATTTTTTTGGAAATGTATCGTTCGTGAAGAAGGGGGGTGAGTAAATAATGTAAAATTTGGTATTTATGACTTTTACTTTCCCTCTCTAAGTCCAACCGGTTTTTTATCAACTGTCACCATGAATTTTTTCTACCTGCCTCCATATAGTCGAAACACTGTACGTCGTTATTTTGCAAGTTCCTAAAAAATTAGTGATACAATTATTTTTTCGCTTTTCGACAGTGGATTGCTACACCCGTTATAGTTCACATTTCAAATCCCTCTCCAAATCCGGCATTCCAAGCGTTACGTGGCAAGTACAGTTTACTTCCGAAAAAATTATTATTATTTGTATGTATTTTATTGTGATTTCGTTGTCGCCTTTTGATTGCCCCTTTCTCTTTTTTAATTCGATTCTAAATTAAAGAAAAATTTGTGTTCGTTTCCCAAAATGTCACACTCTTGCAAAGCGAAAAAGATACAATCTCTGCGCTTTGAAGCTTTGTCAGGGGAGATGGTTGCCCTGAAAATCAGATGGTTTTTTAAAACGACAGTATTATAAAATTCGTGAGATAGACAACGACAAGAAGGCAGAAGCACGCCCTTTTACAGGGTTGAGTGTAACATGAAAAACATTTTGCACCGTGGAAGGGCAAGATTTTTTGGAAGAAACGAAATCACCATTAAAAATTACTTTAAATTTGAGCATAAAAATGCAACTGATATCTAAGTACGTATCGATGGCTGAGTGGAAGATCGACCCATCTCGGCAGCCAGTTCGAAAACGCCCTATCTCAGAAAATTTTTGAACAACGCTCTATCTCAGAAAACTTTTCAAGAACGCTCTACTTCAGAATTTGATTGAAAAACGCCCTATCTCAGCTTATTTTCATTGTATTTTCGTTTGAGATAGGGCGTTTTTGAACCGAATTCTGAGATAGGGTGTTTTTCAATAAAATTCTGAAATAAGGCGTTTTTCAATCAAATTCTGAAGTAGGGCGATCTTGAAAAGTTTTCTGAGATAGGGCGTTTTTGAACTGGCTGCCAAGATACGTCGATCTTCCACTCAGCCATCGGTATATACTATGTATGTAATGTTTTTGTAATAATAATGGTACAAAGAGTTCGCTCGTATACAGAGTTTTTTACTCTTTTAGGTTTTACAACGAAATTAGTTATAATATAAAATAATCGATAATCATAAAAACTAGTACACAGTAAGGGTGTTTACTTACTTCTAAACAACCATTACTGTTAAGGCTGATGTCACATGTTTTTTTTTAATCAAAGCCATAACGCGTTGGTGTTTTAACGACACGCCCACTCCGTGTTTGATATAAATTATTTTCGCAACCATCACCTCCGCTTTGGCTTTGATTTGGGTCACAACTATTACCATTTATATTATTACTAGCGGTACCCCGGTGTGCTTCTCTACACCAAATATTGAAAAATTAATGAAAAAT
>NW_023477352.1:0-2820 GCF_013731165.1 Rhagoletis pomonella | reverse complement strand
TGCCTATTTCTCGTTGTTCGCTTTGTGTTGCCGCAGTATTCGCCACACTGCCCTCCACCTAAGTCTGATCGTCCCGATCAGACACACTTGCCGCTCCAACCGCTGCAAGTCTTTCCAAGTGGACCACTTTCATCTTGGTCCTCGGTCTCCCCATTGTCTGGATTCGATGCACTGCGTCCTTCAGCCGCTTGTCAATCTTCGAATCTTTCCGGTCACGTCTTTGCTTAAAGGTGAAGCTTTTCTTCTTCTGTGACATGTACAACCGCAATGCGTTACTGGACATTGCTTCCGGCTTATCTCCGGGAGTGCACCATCTCACATGATCGTGCTTCTGCCGGCCACTGGTGGTGACCAGACCATGTCTCTTCTCGTGGGCACCCTTTTCGCCAGATCTATGCCGCATCCTCTGTCCATGACACCGAGGCTCCTGCCTTCGTGCTGCACTGCCTTTAGCACATCTTGCTAAATCCGGTTCCTCACGCTGAAACTTGCCCAGTGTTTCCGCATCCCGCTCTTTCGCCGGCGTCAACCTCATTGACCGGACATGTATAACCTCATCCTTGGCTTCCGACTTAACTGCTCGCCTTTGCCGGCCACCTTTTCTGGGACACTTCAAAGCGCGGCTACTGTTTCCACAGCCGCTTCCATTTCCGGCCACCGGCGTATCACCATTGCAACGTGATTCAGTGGCTTTCCTCCTGCCGGAAACACTGCCTGGCTCGCCATGACCACTTCCTTGTTGCGACCTCTTGTTCACTGAGCTGGCGGAACCGTCACGCTTTTCCTGTATTGGTGAACCACTTCCTTCTCCTGACGAAACCATTTCGTCTCCATCACTGTCAACCTCTTCCCAACTAACCACTTCCTTTTCTGGTGGAATCTTCGGCACTTCCTCTAAGACCAACCGTCTGCTGATGCACTGGTTGTTGTAACCAACCCTAAGTGGCACTTTCCTGTCGCCATAGGTTAGGATCATTCCCTGGAGGTCAATCTTCATGCCTTGCCCAAGTAGGAAATCCACGCCGATGATGACTTCATCCACAATGTCTGCGACAACAAACTTCGTGTACGAGGCCAACCCGTCGATTATTACCTCGCATAGTACTTCTCCTAACACTTGGGTTCGCTCACCAGTTGCAGTCTGCAGCTTTGCTCCAGGTAGTGGCTTCACATAAAAAGTAGTCACATCAGGTCGAATAATGGAATGTGACGCTCCAGTATCCACTGTCAGCACTCGCTCCTGCCCATTCACACATCCACCAATAGTGAGGTTGCTAGCATTCCGGCCAATTTGTGAGACGGAGATTATGGGCCCTTCAACTTCTGGAGCCAGCACGCGGCCCTTCCTGCTGGCACGTTTTAGTTTAACGACTGATTTGAGTTGGATTCGTCTCCCTCAGCCCTGCGTTTGCGTCCTGCTGAATGGTTGAGCCCACTGGAACTTGCGCTGCAATCGCGGGCTAAGTGGCCTGGATTTCCGCAACTAAAACATTTTCTAGCACCATCCTTCCTCTCGGTTGCACCAGGAGTATTCTTCCCTGCCATCGACTTGAGTGTTTTCAGGATCTCGTTCATCACGTCAGGTGTTTCCACTTCTACTCGATGGGCTTTGTAGGCTGGTCTACTTAGGAGCGCTGCCGTTTCACGTGTCTGAGCATAAGAGACCGTTTCAGCAAATGTTGGCTTTGGATTTGCATACGTCTCGCGCTTGGTATACACGTCCCGCATTCCGTTGATGAACCTCTGGATTTTTACTCTTTCGAGGTGCTCACCAGATGCATCTCCAATTGCCAAATGAGCCAACCTTTCAACCTCGGAGGCGAATTCTTGTAGAGTCTCGTTAGATTTCTGGCAGCGATTCTCCAGCTCCATCTGGTAAATCTGTCTCCTGTGCTCGCTACCATAACGTCTTTCCACTGCACCCATTAACGCATCGTAACTATTCCTTTCACAATCAGGAATAGTCTGCAAGATTTCCGCTGCAGGTCCTTTTAATGCAACGAACAGTGCAGCGGATTTATCCTCCATGCTCCAGTGATTTGCTGTAGCTGTCTTCTCAAACTGGAGCTTAAAGACTTGGAAAGGAATCGTGCCGTCAAAGGATGGAGTCTTTACCTTGGGCGCGCTGGTCGAAGAAGGTGGGCGATTCAACTGCATATCTCGGAGGCGACCTTCCAACTCTTCTACCTTAGCCTCGACTTTCTCCTGAATTAGCTCTTCGATTTTATCTTGTCGTTCCTCGATTTTATCCTGTCTCTCTCTGAGTTCCGCGTTATCTTTAAATAAATTCTCTTGTAGCTGAGTAATCTTTTCATCTAGCTGCGATGACATGTACGTTTTCTGTGCTTCCAGCTGCGAGGAAATCTGTGATGACATCTCTGACATGCGTGTATCCTGTACTTGCATCATCTGTGACATGGCAGCCAATAACGTGTTCATGTCCATAACTGTTGATGACGAAGGAGCCTTTTGCTGTTCTTCAACCTTCCCGGATGTCTGTTGCACTTCCTTCGACGAACATGCAGCCTCATCCTTCTGTTCGTCCATTGCGGATGTATCGTCGGGTTTACCTTGGAAGTCGTATTTGTCCACGTCGATGCCTTCAGCTTCCATAGCCTCTCGCAACCGGGATAACAATTCCACTTTTCTTCCGGAGGTGGCCAAATTACGCTTTTCCAACTCCTGTTTCAGCTCCTCAATCTTTAAGTCCTGAATTTTCGCCATTTTCAGTAGTTTATCCTTCGGGATTTATTTAACAATCCCACTTCTGACACCAATTGTTACGATTATCCTCGAAACCTTGAGGGATTACCCAAATAT
>NW_023477351.1:0-2820 GCF_013731165.1 Rhagoletis pomonella | reverse complement strand
TAGTTAAACGAGAAATGTCTGTCGGTTAACACCTTACAACGTACATATCTATTACCTGAATTAATGCGAATTTTCTTCAACAATTGAATTACTCAAACTTTGTAAACATATTTTCCTTCATTGAATTGTTAATTCTAAAAGTAAAATCATTTCAAAATTGTTAACACTAAACTTGAGTCATTCAAAAATGTTAAACCTTATATTCTTATGCCTTGAATTGTTAAATTTGAATTTACATGTTTTGCGCTATTCAAATTAATGATCTCTATATTTGCTCATATTGAATTGATAAGAATTGTTAACCCTAAACCTTAAGAAATTTTCATCTTGAAATGCATAGTTGGCAACGCCAAAGTCGTTAATACAGCGCAAGCAGCAAATGTCAAAACAAAGAACAAAAAAATTAGAGACAGAATTTTTTCCAACTTGGTACGGTCGCAAAATCTAAGTTTTTCCAACCACTTGGTACGGTCAAAAAATCTAAGTTTTTCCTTTTTATATTCAATTGAACGGAATAAATAATATTTACTTTACACGTGCGGTTTTTATTTCGGCGAAAACAGACTAGTCGGTCGCCCACTATTTATTCGCGCATAA
Source organism: Rhagoletis pomonella (assembly GCF_013731165.1). Taxonomy (NCBI): domain Eukaryota; kingdom Metazoa; phylum Arthropoda; class Insecta; order Diptera; family Tephritidae; genus Rhagoletis; species Rhagoletis pomonella. The sequence goes on along the minus strand of NW_023477351.1, from coordinate 2,223 downwards.
CCAAACTACCCCATCGCTTTTGAAAGCCGCCTGGAGTTGCGCCCAGATGCAACCAAAGTTAGCTTTACGTGGCCCAGTTCGTCCCCTAGGAGTACAGCAGCCCCACCATCGTCAACCCAACACCCCCACCACGACAGTAACACAGAGCCGCCAGCAGACAATCACCGCCACCGTCACCCTAGTAGGAGCAAGCCATCCAACCAACATCAGTTCCGACATTACGACCAAATCAGCATCGTCGTCAACGCCCAGCAACAAGGAGCCGTCGTCCTCCTCGCTAACCTTCAGCGCAACATCGCTCCGTCCATCTCCGTCCGGTGTTCAGCAGCCAAAAGTAGAGCCGACCCCCTTAGATAGTTCCGAAGTTATAGCTGATAAATATTCCACGCCTATGGGATGTGCCACGCCCCCTTTTACAAACTCATGTATATATACATACCTTACAATAAGCACCTACCGTATCTGTGCTTGCATACCAAATTTCAAGTTCGTGGGGCTTGTGGTTCCGAAGTTATAGCTGATAAAAAATTTCACGCCTATGGGAGGTGCCACGCCCCATTGTGGAATCCCGATTTTTTTCTCCCTAATATAGGTCCAGGTATAATGGCAATAGTCTGTCCGAATTTCGTTCGATTCCGTCATTCCGTTTTGGCTGTAACCTGGCACATACATACATACTTCCACAAATATATAGTAGATATCTATCCTTCTCTTAGCGTAAAATAATTTTTGAGAATATCCCGACCCCAGCGCCTCCTATCGTGTAATTTTTTAGTCCAAATATTCCTTTTCAATTGGCTAACTTATGTTCAAAATATGAGCCAAATCGGCAAGTAAATGCAATTTTTAGGAATATCTTGACCCCAGCGCCACCTAGCGGGTAAATTTTTGGTAGAAATATTTATTTTCATGGTACTGATATACGTTCCAAATACGAACCAAATCGGCCCGGACTTTTAGTAGTTTGGTGACATTTAATGTACAGAAAACTCCATGAAATTGTGAAATCGTGACGTCTCGGCATTCTTAATTTTTCGGCGACAACAACAAAAAAATTCAAATTCTTTTAACTCGAAAAACCTTCCACACAGAAGGTCCAAAAGCGTACTTTTTACATAATTGAAATCGGTTCAGCCGTTTGGTCAGGCATCGCGGTCATACGAAAAACATTTCGTTTTTATATATATAAGATAGTATATTACCTTAGTGAATATCGCTGACGCTGGTATCCCCATGTTATCTTCCGTGTAGACTCAAACGAGAAGTGACAGATTAAATTAAATAAAAACTTCTACGCCTGCTATGGGATTTGCGGCGCCTCCTTTTAAAAACTCACTTATATATCTCTTTATAAGCGCCTACCATATCTATACCTGCATACCAAATTTCAAGCTCGTGGGGCTTATGGTTCCGAAGTTATAGCTGATAAAAAATTCCACGCCTATGGGATGTGCCACGCCCCCTTTTACAAACTCATTTATATATACCTTATTATAAGCGCCTACCATAGATATGTCTGCATCCCAAATTCAAAGTTCATGTGACTTATGATTTCGAAGTTATAGCTGATAAAAAATTCCACGCCTATGGGATGTGCCACGCCCCCTTTTACAAACTCATGTATATATACATACCTTACTATAAGCACCTACCTTAGCTGTGCTTGCATACCAAATTTCAAGTTCGTGTGACTTATGATTTCGAAGTTATTGTTGATAAAAAAAATCCACGCCTATGGGATGTGCCACGCCCCCTTTTACATACATACATATATACACCTTACTATAAGCACCTACCATAGCTGTGCCTGCTGCGTACCAATTTCAAGTTCATGGGGCTTATGGTTCCTAGTTAAACGAGAAATGTCTGTCGGTTAACACCTTACAACGTACATATCTATTACCTGAATTAATGCGAATTTTCTTCAACAATTGAATTACTCAAACTTTGTAAACATATTTTCCTTCATTGAATTGTTAATTCTAAAAGTAAAATCATTTCAAAATTGTTAACACTAAACTTGAGTCATTCAAAAATGTTAAACCTTATATTCTTATGCCTTGAATTGTTAAATTTGAATTTACATGTTTTGCGCTATTCAAATTAATGATCTCTATATTTGCTCATATTGAATTGATAAGAATTGTTAACCCTAAACCTTAAGAAATTTTCATCTTGAAATGCATAGTTGGCAACGCCAAAGTCGTTAATACAGCGCAAGCA
>NW_023477350.1:0-2820 GCF_013731165.1 Rhagoletis pomonella | reverse complement strand
ATTTTCAAATATGATATATGTATTTTGTTTAAATTTCGTAATATAATGTTTTGATTTGTTTACAGCCAAGAAACATACAAACGTCAAACACCGATAATAGAAATGCTTTACTTCAGACATAGCCTTATGGTTTGAAGCAACGTTTTAATATAAATGGAGTTTTTCAATTAAAGGTTGCTTGAGAAAACGGCCATTAAAGGAGGAATCACAATGAAAGTATCACTTATAATAAAAAATTTACAAACTTAAAAAACTGACGCGCAGCTACATTGAGATATTATTAATAAAATCGGCTGTGCTAGAGGTTTTAAACTATCGATAGTCAACTAGTACTATCGATAGTTTAGTCAACTAGTACTATCGATAGTTTAACCTTTTTTGAGAAAAACTATCACTACTCATCGATAGGGGCAAACAAATAAAACTATCGATACTATCGATAATACCATCGATAGTTTGACACCTCTAACTGAAAGCCATTTAGTGAAAGCAGTTACTCAAACTCTAATGAAAATTACTAACAATTTTTACTAATTTACTTCGTCGAATTTATCGAAGATTTTGTATTTCTCTAAATTACCGTTATATGGGATGTGGGCGTGGTTATTGTCCGATTTTAAAAATTTTGCCATTTGGTATGCTGTAAGAGGCCAACAACTGGGCCAAGTTTGGAAGAAATTGGTGCAGCGGTTACCAAGATATACACATCCCAGCAAAAAATCGGTAATCGCTTTTAGTGGTAACGTGTTCTAGAAGGCATAGTGTTATAATGCCTTCGAATTTTTCCGCTTCTTTTAGGCATTGCCGGTAATGCAAAGTAGAATGTCCAACAATATTTTATTTATTTCGCTTCTTTGTTTGATTTCGGGGAATGCAAAGTAGAATGTCCTATAATATTTCTTTTTTTAATTCGTTTCTTTGCTTCATTTCCGGAAATGCAAAGTAGAATGTCCTACAATATTTTATTTGTCTCGCTTCTTTGCTTCATTTCGGGGAATGCAAAGTAGAATGTCCTACAATATTTTTTTTATTTCGCTTCTTTGCTTCATTTCGGAGAATGCAAAGTAGAATGCTGCATCGTAGTCAGCTGAAAAATAGAATGAATACCCAAAAATTCTTTTTTACCGTTACTTTCTGTGGAAATTTGTCTCACATAAAAATCATGTTTTGCTTTGTTCAATTTGCAGCGAAGTTGAAGTCAGTCAATGAAGTGAAGTACAAGAGTGAGGAAGTACAATTTTAAGCTTAGTTAAATATGCATGTATGTACATACCGATTTTTAAGAAAATCTAAATACCTAAATAAATACATATGTATGTATAAAAGCTGATTTATAAAAATTTTAATGAATTTTAATCTTTTAAGACATTTTCTGATTACAATTTAATATAAATAAGTATGTACTTATCTAGGCATTCTACATTAGTTTCTCTGTAAGGCATTCTTTGTTCGCTTCTCTGGATTCTGTTTATCCATGCGTTCTCCCTTCGTTTGAAGGTAATGCTGCGGGTAAGGGCTTACCTCCAATGACATGCCCATGTTAAAATAAGGCCTTCTTGAAGCGAAAGGGTAAGCGATTCCCATCGCCTAGCTCGTTTCCACTTTCGTTTCTGTGGTAATCGTGTTTTTTGCTGGGATGTAACCATAAGTGGGCGTGGCTACGCTCATTTTACAAAAATTTATAATATTCTTATTTTTCGTCTTAAAGTTATTTTAAATATCAATTTTGAGTGAATAATCTCCAGTAGTTACTAAAATATCGCAGTTTTCGTATTTCTGAAAATTACCGTTATATGGGAAGTGGGCGTGGTTACAGTCCGATTTCGCCCATTTTCAATACCAACCTACCTTGGATAAATGGAAACCTACATACAAAATTTCGTTGAGATATCTCAATTTTTGCTCGAGTTATCGTGTACGCGGACGGACGGACAGACGGACAGACGGACGGACAGACAGACATGGCTTAATCGATTTCTCTTTTCATTCTGATCATTTATGTATACATTTGTCTATATCTATCTCGATTCGTTTTGGCTGTTACAAACAACCGTTATGTGAACAAAATTAATATACCCTTGTGCACAAGTGCGCTCGGGTATAAAAATAAAATTATGAGCTTAGTAAAGAAAGCTCCTTCTTATGATCTATAACACACGGCAACAAAAATGGGAAAAAATTTATTGCGGCAAATGTTACAGCTGTTTTTGATTGACTTGTCAGTGCTGATTACGAATCCATGAGCATAAGGTTTCCATCAGCTCCAGATTTTGTGAAAAACGAGGTCAAAATGTCAAAAAATCGGTTTTTTGGCAATATTTAAGAAGCTCTAGCAAAGAAACAAAATGCGGTATTAGGCTTAAGTTAAATCTAGAAGTCTCGACTACTATCCCTGAAAATACCATCCCTACAACTTGACCTGATGGTCACTTATAGTCATTTATTGAACAGCAAAACCTGATTTTGTGCGAAGTTTGAGTACCCACCGCAATTAAACAAAAGGGGATAGAGCCTTCCACTTGGGCTGAAATTAAGGCTTGAACTTTCGACTACAATCGCTTAAAATACCATCCCTGAACCTTAACCCTAAGGCCACTTATAGTTATTTATTTAACAGCAAAAACTGATTTTGGCAAAACTTATTTATTTTTTTCAATAGCACAGTATTTATTCCAGTATTTTTATATTGTTCAATAAATGACTTTTAGTGACCATCAGGTCAAGGTGCAGGGATAGTAGCCGAGCTTTAATTTAAGCCCCAGTTAAACGTTCTATCACCTTTTGTTTTTTGTGCTAGACCTTCTAAAATATAGCAAAAAA
>NW_023477349.1:0-2820 GCF_013731165.1 Rhagoletis pomonella | reverse complement strand
GGATTGGTGAAGCGGCTACTAAGATACAGTATTTCATCATAAGTGGGAGGGGTCATGCCTCTTTTCCAAAAATTTCATAATAATATTATTTCATACCAAAATTCTACTTCACATACTAATTTTCAACTATTTGGATCAATTATTTACTGAAATATCATAGCTTTTGCATATTTCGAAAATACCGTTATACAAATTTCGTTAAAATATCTAAATTTTTGCTCGAGTAGTCGTGTACACGGACGGACGAACGTACGGACAGATAGACATGGCTTAATCGACTTCTCTTTTCATTCTGATCATTTATGTATACATTTGTCTATATCTATCTGTTTGTATATTCCCCCCCCAACAAAGCTTTACGCTTGCTGAACCTAGTTACATTTTAATTTCAGTACCCAAACCCATATTATTGGTTGGAGATCTAAATTCGTGGTCCCCATTATGGGGCTCCCCTTTGACCAACCAAAGGGGCTTGGTCTTGGAAAACTTAGTTTTTACAGAGAATCTAACTGTCTTGAACGATAGTTCCCCAACCCATTTTTCGACACATAATTCCTTAACGCATGTCGACCTCTCTATTTGTTCTATCAGTATCGCTGCAAGAGTCAATAGCCGAACTCTCGATAGCTTTCACGGTAGCGACCATTACCCAATAATCACTGAACTAGCCACGCCGTCTTTTGAAAAGCATTTTTCCAAAACAAAGTTTTTGACAGGAAAAGCAGACTGGTCCAAATTTACTCAATATACGATTTTTTTCTCTGATGAATTCCTTGTATTTCAAAACATTAATAAAGAGGCTTCCAATATCACCAAAGTAATACGGTCAGCGGCACATATTTCTATTCCACAAACTACCTACAAACCTTACAAAAAAAATAGTTCCATACTGGTCAAATGAACTAGATAACCTAAGAAATTTAAAACAGCATAACTGGAGAGTATACAAAAGAACTAGAACAGTGGCTAATCTGATTTTATACAAGAAAGCAAATGCTGCTTTTCGTAAAAAATCTAAGGAAGCAAAGCGAACGAGCTTTGAAAAACTTACCGCAGAAATAAATCCCTGTTCTAACCCTAAAAAAGATTTGGTCGGACATTAAAATGCTCACAGGTTCATACACTCAAAACCCAATTAATTTAATCAATAGCCCAACTGGTCCAGTATCTGACCCCGTGTCGATAGCCGAACATTTCGCCTCCACTTGGTCAATATATTCTAGCGACTCTAACTTTAGTTCTCCCTTTATTACAAAGAAAAATGAAACACTAAGCCGCAGTTATAATCAGCCAAACTCCCCAGCGAGTATAATAGAATCGGAGATCACTTATTCGGAATACGAAAGTACTATTTCTTCACTGACAGGGAAAACTCCCGGCACAGATAGAATTTCCTACGATATGCTTAAAAACCTACCTTCACAGCTTAAATTACGGTTGATTAATTTGTACAATAAAATATTAACCACTGGAATTTATCCTCAAAACTGGAAAATTGCAACAGTTGCTCCTATTCCAAAGTCTACCAACCTATCCTCAGAAGCTGTAGATTATAGACCGATTTCACTTATTTGCTGTATGAGTAAGTTACTCGAAAAAATTATGTCAAAACGAATTATGTGGTACATTTCCAAAAATCTTTTAATAAGTCCACATCAGGTTGCCTTCAAGGAAGGGCAAGGAACTTCCGACGCTCTTCTACTTTTTGAAAGTTTCGCCTCATGTGGTTTGTCGTGCCGCAACCATATATCTACGCTCAGTCTGGATTTCGAGAAGGCATTCGATCGTGTCGGAACTCATATAGTCTTACGGCAATTAGAAAAATGGAAATTCGGTAATAAAATTTATCATTTTATAAAGTGGTTTCTCCCCAATCGGAAATTTAAAGTAAAAGTAAACAATGCATTTTCTAATTTATATAACCAACAGAATGGGATCCCACAAGGATCTCCCCTTTCAGTGATACTATTTTCTATTGCCTTCGATGAAATTAGCCATATAATCTCCAAATACAAAAACATTTCGCACATTATCTATGCAGATGACGTTTTACTTTTTCGAAAATAAGAACACTGTTAAAAATAAATTTGTATGCATACTAACCGATATTTCTAACTGGTCAGTTTTCTCAGGAGCAAATCTATCGCATAATAAGTACAAATATTTTCATATATGTCGTAAACATAAATGTAGTAATTTAAACCTAGTTCACGATAATATCAACATTGTAAACGTTCCTAGCTTACGTTTTCTTGGAATAATTTTCGACAAACGTCTCACATTTAAGGAACATTGCATATGGTTAAGAAAAAGCCTAGCTGCCAGGTTGAATATTGTTAAGTATTTATCTTCTAAACATTGTCTGATCCACCCAAATACTTTGATTAACGTTACTAAGGCCTTAATTCTGTCGAAAATTGACTACGGTTTACCAATATATGGATACTGCGCAAAGAGTAATTTAAAGCTGATTTTAGCTCCATATCACGCGGCCGTTCGTAGGAGTATTCGGGCCTTTCCAACATCTCCGATTCGATGTATCTTGGAGGAGGCCGGAATGCCAACCATACAGGAGAGGATAGAACATAACACCATGAGGCTTATCCCAAAGATGTATTTATGCAGAAATAGCATTTTGCACGACAGTACCACAAAACTGATGACCGCTGATAAAGTACAAGTCGTAAACCAACGATATTTAGAGTGCTGGAATATGCTAAAAGTTTGGGAATAATCTCGCAACCGTCTATCCTGTCTCCCATCAGTTCACCACCTTGGCACTTAAGCTGCGCTTCATTTCTTCTCGAACTATCAAATTAC
>NW_023477348.1:769-2820 GCF_013731165.1 Rhagoletis pomonella | reverse complement strand
ATCGCCATTTTTTTAAATAAAATTTATGAAATCGATTTAACAAATCTTTTATTTTAAAAATGAGGTCTTATAATATAATTTTTAAACCCAAAAACCAATATAATACCTTCAGAGGGTAATAATAAATAACACAAATCACTTATATAATAGTGATGTACAAACAATTTTCTTTAAAAATATGCATACTTCTTAAAAATATTTGTTTCAACACATTTTGCAATAGGACTGCGCAATTATTAAATTTATTATAACTCATATTAACTGATTAATCGCACAATCCGCTTTAAAAAGCTCGGGGCTAAAAATTAAACAAAAATCTATAATAAAGCGAGATCAGCTATTACCACAATTTCTTCAAAATCACCTATAGTGTCTGAATGATTTACATTTCTGTTGTTGTCATATATTGAGCTATTCAACCTTGATAACATACTGTTTGATATTGAAAACGTTTTGCAGCAGAAACTATTAGCCTTCATATAACACTTTATTCGAATTATTGAATTAAGGGTTTCCCAACCTCATCCTATTTCGAATCTTAGTTTTTGTTGAATTCATTACGGAAAAAACGCGCTCAACAGAGCATGTGAGTGCGGCAAGGATAATAATATGAATTTATTTATATTTCCAAAAATTTTATTGCCTGTTGCCTCCGTAAGCAATTATCCAAAATTCTTCAAAGTTGGATGGAATGGTTCTGAGAAAAGTTATTCCATGGGGAAAGTTAAAAGATTTAAATATTCATTTTTCGCTGCTTTCTTTCCTTCAAAGTCAAATAGTGAATTGGCAGGTCCCTGAAACTCGCCCTCTTGTGATTCACACACTATTCTGGTGAAAAAATTAAAGCTTTTTTTTAAGTATTTAATTGACTAGGTAATCGTTTCAAAACTTCTTCGATTAGGGTGATTAAACATTTTTGACAGTCCAGTTTATCACGTAGTTCATTAGCCTCTTCTGTAAAATTATCGTGGAAAACTAAGTTTTGAATATTTTTATAATTGGAGAAAATTTATTTGAAAGGGAAAAATCGCCAAAAATCTCCAATGGCGATTTCCTAAATTTTTACGCGCTAATATCTAAAAAAAAAATCGCCAAATCTGGACACTCTGGTTAAAATATCGCACACCGTCTTCAAAAGAGTCGCAACTAAAAATTTGGCATTTTTGAAATTATGCGCTAAAAATGTAGACAGAGCTTTTATTTACCTTTCAGCAAAAGCTGGAGCAAATTTGTGTTATAATTTGTTAAAAAAACGTAAGGTAAAGTCACCCTTGCCCATATGATTAGCATGTGCTACGAAATAGTTTTTCGCATTTTCTGACGAACGTATTATTTTGAGTTGTGACTCTTTTGAAGTCGGTGTGCGATATGTATTGTGTGGCTGAAAGAAGTTCATAATAATAAAGGCAGAAATAAAAGAAACGCCTTATTTCAAACTGTTTAGTCCATATTTCTTTGCTTTATTTAATATTTAAATTTGTTTATAAAAGTCTACCTCATTTTACATATAATTAACTGCATTTAAGTGCGCATTTCAATATTTGTACAAAATTATATTAATTATTATTATATCATATTAATTATATATTAAAATTAAAAATTATAAAAATGCAAAAAACTTTGCCAAATTTCAAACTTTTTACTCAGCATTTTTAGAAAACTTTGAGGTACGCAGTTTTAGAGCCCTTTAAATTAAAATAGGATAAAACGCAAGTTTCATGCAGTTACATAATACCGCTGATTTTTGGGAATATTTTTTAACGATGCTGGGCATTTTCTTCCATATAACCAAATTGTCGAACATACTTTGTATGGAAGAAAATTATAAATTATATAAAATCAACGTTACTTTTAGTCACTTGAAACTTGCACTTTATCCTCCTGTAATTTAAGGGGCTAGTGATACTTATAAAATTGCGTACCTAGAATTTTTCTAAAAATTCTGAGTGAAAAGATTGAAAAAGTTTGAAACATAAAAAATTTAAAACACACCAAGCAATCAAGCGTTTTTAGTTTTAAAATTTTTTTATTAAAACTTAATAATTTCATCT
>NW_023477348.1:0-669 GCF_013731165.1 Rhagoletis pomonella | reverse complement strand
ATGCAGTTACATAATACCGCTGATTTTTGGGAATATTTTTTAACGATGCTGGGCATTTTCTTCCATATAAACAAATTGTCGAACATACTTTGTATGGAAGAAAATTATAAATTATATAAAATCAACATTACTTTTAGTCACTTGAAACTTGCACTTTATCCTCCTGTAATTTAAGGGGCTAGTGATACTTATAAAATTGCGTACCTAGAATTTTTCTAAAAATTCTGAGTGAAACGATTGAAAAAGTTTGAAACATAAAAAATTTAAAACACACCAAGCAATCAAGCGTTTTTAGTTTTAAAATTTTTTTATTAAAACTTAATAATTTCATCTGTGTATATATATTAGAGTGGTCAAAAAAAATAAAGTCGGAGTTTTAATGCCGGCACACCCTAGGATTGATCTATATCGAAAAAAATATACCCATATTTTTTTATTTTGAAATCAAAAAATATTTAGGGAGTGCTCAAAGCGCTCAAAGTTTTCCATGTATTTTATATGGAGAAAAAAAAAACAATTTTTCGAGAAATGGTATAAAACTCTTGAAAATTAATATTTTTCGACCGGAAAACTGTGGTTCTCTTCAGGAGACTTCCAGTATTAATATCCAATTGTTCATTTGACCATGTTTTATGATTAAAGATTTTTTATTGGTCCCCCCATTGCATT
>NW_023477347.1:0-2821 GCF_013731165.1 Rhagoletis pomonella | reverse complement strand
TTAACCAATACTTTAACACTCATTATCTACATTTTTTAGTGCATAGTTTAAAGGTTTTACCTGCTTAGCAATAATCGCCGAATAGAGGCGTATATATGCCAAATGACTATGCAACCAGCAACCGGAGATTTTAGTGGGAAAATTTTATGTTAACGAGGTGTAGGTAGTCAAATCCTACCATTGTACTTTGTGCATAAGTACTTGCTAACGCATATAGATTCGCTTTAAGGTTATTGAGGAATGGATGAAGTTGAGAGACGATCTCTAGTCATATTTTGACACTTACGCCATCAAGTTCTTGTAGAAATAATACGTAAAACTGAACGCGTTTTTTTCAAAACTGCAAAATCAGTTTAATATTGGGTGAAAAAATAGAAGATTTTATGAAAACTTCAAAACAAAATCCAACAAGTGTTTAATTGCGAAGAACATAGAAGCATCAAATTCAACAACTTCAATATATACTACAATCCAGGATATCCAGAGAGGGAAAGAAGAAGAACTACTTGGAGCGGACGGAAAACCACACGAGCTGAACATATCATCGGCAGAGAATTTTCGTAAATATTTTATAATTTTAAATATTATACATAATTTATATTAGTTTTACAATAAGTGTATACAAGACAATCATGCCAAGGTTAAGTAGGAAATCTCTTTTATTGCGACGCACTGAGAATAGAAGGAGAATGCAAATTATTCGCGAAGATTCTGAAAATAGGTTCAATGAGCAGTCCCAAGATACAGAAAATCGTTCTAGACGCCGATTAGATCCGATAAACCGATCTGCTGAGCAACGTTTGAATACGATGCAACGCAGATGTCGTAGAGGAAATCTTGAGTTTCGCTCTGCTGAGCAGGTGAGGAATACCCAGGCACATAGATCTCGTCGAGAAAATTCTCAGATTCGCTCTGTTGAGCAGGTGAGGAATACCCGACAGCATAGATCTCGCCGCGAAAGCTCTCAAATTCGATCTGCTGAGCAAGAGAGGAATACCGAGGGACATAGATATCGCCGCCAAAACTCTGCAATTCGCTCTGTTGAGCAGGTGAGGAATACCCAAGAGCATAGGTCTCGTAGAGAGAATCCTCAGATTCGGTCTTTTGAGCAAATTATAAATACGATACAACATAGAAATCGCCGTGAAAATTCCGTAATTCGTACTGTAGAGCAAAGCAGGAATACCCTACAGCATAGGTCTCGACGCGAAAATTCAGTAACTCGGTCTGTGGAGCAATCCAGCAATACTGAAGCTCGCAGAGTCCTGCGCAGCAGAAGTGAATACAGACATTTGGAACGATTACGTGATCGTACCCAAAGATACCAAGCTCGATTAGATGCTGGACGTAGGGAAAATGAGCGTATTCGGGAAACTGAACGTCGCCGCCTCACAAGAAGAGAAAATCGGGATGAAACGTCTGATTTGAGACGGCGAATTCAATGTCGAGTACGTATTCATAGAGTTGACATAGAAAATAGACAAGTTGAAAATGAGAGGCAGTCAGAGCGAATTCGATCAATACGTGATAGTAATGCTGATAATGAAGATTCTGAAAATGGTGCAGGCTTTAGTAACTTCAGACGCACTTATTTACAAAGCATTAAAAAGGGGCCAACAATAGTTTGTATTTCCTGTGGGGGTTTATGGTTTCCACACCAAGTACGCCAATTAAATTTCAATTTAGTTTCCCAAAGCCACCCGAATGTTGCATCAGCCTTCTATCTTTCGAATAAATTCCCCTCCGAAAATGGAAATTTTAATTTTTGTGTGACTTGCAGAAATGCAATATTGAATAAAAAGCTCCCAAAGTTATGTCTCGCTAATGGACTAGATTTTCCAGAAATACCTGATTGCCTGAAGAACCTAACACCTATAGAAGAGCGTCTTATTATGCCCAGATTACCATTCATGACGATTCGCCCATTAGGGTATCAAGGGCAAGGTTCACTAAAAGGTGCTGTTGTAAATGTCCCTATCTCCGTGAATGACATTGTGACATGTCTTCCTCGATCGTTTGATCAAACACATGTCATTCAAATTCATTTGAGAAGGCGTATGGAATACAGTCACGATTATATGACGGATACCATACGACCTGCAAAAATTATGGAAGCTTTGCGGTTTTTAGTTAACACCCCTTTGTACCGTAAGCACAATATTGAAGTCAACGAAAATTGGATTTCGAACTTTACTAACCAAGAGGAAGTCCCTTTTATTGCGTCTGTCGAAGATGCTCCGTTGATTGAAAATATTTATAGGGAACAAGTTATTTCCCATAATATATCCTCCAATGTTCACCCACCCGTTGAACCTGTTGTTGAAGAGCCTAATGTTGGTGGCCAAGAAACTTTTCTTGATAATGTTCCTGTAGAGAACTTTGACATTAACCGTCTGGTGATAGCTCCCGGCGAGGGCCAAAGGCCTCTTGATATAATACAAGATAATGACTCAGAAGAATTGTCATTCGCTACAATTTATGCTGGGCAAAAGCGCACTTGTACAGAGACGTACAACAAAATTGTACGATCTGAAATCCGCCGGTATGATAGAAGGGCTTGCACATTACCTAAATTATTTTACGACTACAAAAAGCTAGAATTATTGCAAATTAAGAACAGCACGTCAGTTTGCCTTCGAAAATTTGCCGGTCGTAACCAAGTCACAGCTCAAAATCTTTTAAATGATAACTTTGTTCAAAGCTTGATTCAGCATGATGATGGCTATAAGGTTCTGAAAGGTGTCAGATCTTCTTCTGCGCACTGGGAGGCGGAGAAGAAAAAGGCTATTGCCATGATTCGCCAATTTGGTCTCCCTACCTT
>NW_023477346.1:0-2821 GCF_013731165.1 Rhagoletis pomonella | reverse complement strand
TGCAGCGGTCCAAAAAAGAGAGAGACTTCAAAACAAGTGTAGTACAACAGTTAGAGAAAAAGGAATAAATGGGAACGATTAAGAATTGGTGAAACTATTGTACAGGGTGCATCGTTTGAATTTAAATGAACAATATAAATCTTAGACACACTGCCCGGTCGGAGCATCTGCTTCGAAATCATCAGGTTGGAAAAGCAAGCGGTATGCGGTCATCAGTGTTGCGTTGCGCGCCAGTCCATCACTGCCGATATGAACTTCTGTGATGCGACTAAGTCGCTAGTGTGTTGGTGGTAGGTTCTCGTGTCTAACCAATACGACGTCACCAACCTGGATGTTTTCGACACGTCGCCGCCATTTACTCCGCTATTGTAGAGTTGACAGATACTCTTCGCTCCACCGACGCCAGAATTGTTGATGGAGTCGTCGTAACCACAGCCAATGCTTTGGACGATTAACTGGAATTTCCGCTACCTCAGGTTCAGGAACTGCGATGAGTGGAGCGCCAATAAGAAAGTCGCCAGGCGTTAACGCGTATTTGTCCTCAGGGTCATCACTCAGCGGAATAAGCGGGCGCGAATTCAGACAGGCTTCAATGCGGGCCGCCAGTGTATGCAGCTGGGAATACCACATCGCCTGGCTAGCTACGACACGTACCAAATGTCGCTTCGCTGACTTTACCGCCGCCTTCCACAGTCCAACTTGATGGGCAGCGCTAGACGTAACCAACGCGTCCCAAGATCAGCAAGGTATTGTTGATTCTGGCTGCTGTGCCAGGCGGCTAAATCTTCCCGCATTAGCCGATTAGCACCAACGAACGTCGTGGCATTATTGCTGCATAATTCTCGGCACTGGCCGCGTCTGCAAACAACTCGATATGCACAGCTTTGGCTGCCATGCAGACGAAAATTGCCAGTTTGGTGCTAATGCGTATCGTGAAAGGCCCACAGTAGTCCACGGCTGACGCCAGGAATGTTCGTGCTACGTTGACTCGTTGTCGTGGTAATGAGGCGCTTGCCTGCCATTTATAATCCAATAACGATACCGCAGAGTCTGTGCATTAATTGCGCACCACTGTGAAGTGTGTCGATGTGAACTTAGTGTATGAGCAGCCTAACCAAATCGCTGACCTTCGGAAGTATAGTCGGGTGGCGCTGTTCTTCTAGCAACGCGGAGTTAGTAATGCGTCCACCTGCCCTTATGATGCCATGGTCATCCAAGTATGGGTTAAATGGTATCAGTGGGCTGGAATTTGGTAAAGTTGTTCCTACTCGTAAATAATGTATGTCTCGAGGAAACGCGGACGCTTGATCAATACGAATGAGCAATTCAAGCGCGCCATCCATTTTTGCAGTTGTCACAATACTCTGCCGGAGAAGGCGTTGTCTTGGTAACCAGCGGAGGATTATAGCTGTAGTTCGGAGGAGTCGTTTTATTTAACTATTCCGTTGTACTAATGGAATCTGTCGCCCATCGAGGAGTCGGGTGGTAAGCTGATATTGAATAGAGGATGTGAACGTAAAAATTCCAGCCTTATCCTCACTGTTCGCAGTAGCGCGTTCGTCAGCCTGTAACTCGGGCGCCGAATCAAAAGGTGTTTACTTCTGGCCCAGCCAATCCGGGCTGTCCAACTCTGATGGAGTTATACCACAACTGGCGCAATCCGTTGGATTCTGAGCCGAACGTACATAGTGCCAGCAATCGGTGGAAGTCAGTTGTTGTATTTGGCTGTTTGCGTAGCCAAGACAGAACTACACTGGAGTCTGACAACAAATACGCAGAAGCCTCCTCCAAACTTAGTGCTCTGGGAACCGTACCAATCGTTTTAGCCAACAGAAGTGCTCCACTCAATTCCAGTCTGGGGATTATGGTGCCCTTACGCGGCGCAACCTTTGTACGTGCGGTGAGCAGCGATACCTGCGCACTGCCATCGGTGTCAATCGTGTGTGTGTAAACCACCGCAGCGTATGCCTTCTGACTGGCGTCAAAAAATCCATAAAGAGTAGTCCGATTAGTTTTATTCATACACAGCCATCGAGGTACGCGAACTTTATTGAGGGTACACAAATCACCAAGGAATTTTGACCAAACCTGGCACAGAACTTGCGGTAGTGGAGTATCCCAACATACACCCGAGACCCAAAGACCCTGTTTAAATACCTTGCCTGATATAACGACCGACGCCAAAAATCCAGTGGGATCGTACAGCTGGGCTACTTCACTAAGAATTTGCCGCTTCATCAAAAGTCCATCACAGTGTTTAAGAGATACCTTGAACAACAGCTCGTCCCTTGTGGGGTCCCAGCGCAGGCCTAGCACTGTAGCTAGGGGGGCGTCAATATTCCGTTCAGCTACTGAGGAGGATTAACCAATTTGTTCGAGAACGGCGGCTCTGTTCGAGTTCCACTTTGGAAGCTTGAAACAACCTGCCGATAAAATCGTCGACACGTTATTCGCCAAAGTAACCGCCTCGCTAACCGCAGTACAGCTTGTGAGCAAATCATCCACGTAAAAGGAGGAAAGAACGGCACTGCGCGCCGAATTGGCCTGATTGCGATCACTCACCAAGCTGTAGTTATCGACTGCGCACTAACTTAATGATCGCACCGCATTATATGGGCTGCACGTCATACCATATGTCACCGTTTTCAGCTAATATATGGTAACTTCCTCGGTAGGTGATTCTCGCCATAAGATCCGTTGAAGATCTCTATCTTCCGGTGCCACTAACACCTGGCGAAACATCTTTCCAACGTCAGCCGTGAGAGCAATTGCGTAACGTCGAAATATGAAAATAATATCCATCAGCGAGTCTTGAATAGTT
>NW_023477345.1:0-2821 GCF_013731165.1 Rhagoletis pomonella | reverse complement strand
AGGTCGTCGCATTTCGGCCAATCGGTTTGATTGAAAGATAAGAATTTCGGCCCGTGCAGCCAGATATCGGAACTTTGTTGCCGGCTGAATTTCGTTGCCAAGTCAGCAGGGTTAAGTTTTGAGGGAACCCAATTCCAGTCAGTGGCGTTGGTCGCCTCCAATACCTCGCCCACGCGATGCATTACATACTGTTTGAAATTTCTCGGATCCATGCGGAGCCATTTGAGCACGGTCTTTGAGTCTGACCACCAGATGTAGTGCCTTCATCACATTGTTGTAGTGCCTTCATCACTTGTTCATCTTACGCCAGTCACTGCAGCTTGTAGTTCGAGCCTCGGGATAGATACGGGCTTTAGCGGTGCTACTTTTGACTTAGCGGCCACGATGATAGTGTTGACTTCGTTTTTGTTTTTCACTCGCAAATAGCAAATTGCCGCGTAAGCATACTCGCCGGCATCTACGAAGGTGTGGATTTGGTTGCATTCGGAGTCTTTTAGAAGTTGTGAATAACATCGCGGAATCGTAATAGAGGTTATTGCTGGCAACAACATCTTCCACTGGCACCACTTGTTGTAAAGCGGACCTGGGAGTGGGTCATCCCAGTTAATGGCCGATCGCCATACATCCTGCAGTAGTATTTTAAGACCTATGGTGTAATGTGCCACAAACCCGAGAGGGTCGAAGATGGACATCAACACCTGGAGTACTTCCCTTTTGGTTGGGACCAAGCTACATTGCAAGATGTCTCGTCTCATTTTGGAGAACCTGCAAATAAACTTAAAAACATCGTTAGTTGGATAACAAAACAAACCTAATATTTTTTCTGCATTGCTTAAGTCCTTAGGAGTTTGATCTACGACGGACTCCCCTGGAAGTTGCCTCAGAACAGCTGATGAGTTAGATGCCCAGTTACGAATGTTGAATCCAGCTTGAGCGTGAATTGCTTTCACTTGCAGAGCCAGTTCCAGTGCTTCTTCTTCGGTATCGACGCTGTCGATGAAGTCATCGACGTAATGATGCTTTTGTATTGCTTCTACCGCTCGCGGTGATGTTTGCTTGTATTGCTCTGCATTTACATCTCGAACAAAGTGAGCAATGCAAGGTGCGCAGCTGATGCCGAAGGTAAGCGCTTGCATGACGTAGATGTGAGGGTTATGTAACTCCTCACAGTTCTCGTGCCACAAGAACCTCTGAGCGTGCATGTCCATTTCTCTTACGCGAATCTGGTGGAACATTTCGGCAATGTCTCCACAAATAGCAAACTGCCCAGTTCTAAAAGCCAGTAATACGAAGACTAGCGAATTGAGTAGATCTGGCCCGCACAGAAGGAAATCGTTAAGAGCGGCTCCATCAGATTTGGCCGCAGCGTCCCACACAAGGCGCAACTTGCCGGGTTTGTTGGGGTTTAGTGTGATAAATATCGGCAGGTACCACTCGTGGTCGTATGATCTATTTACTTCGTCTGCAGTTAACCTTCTTGCGTAACCTTTGCTAATTAAGTTGTCTATTTGCTTCTGAATGTCACGTTGCAAATTGGAGTCCTTAGCTAACTTTTTCTGCATGCATCTGAAGCGTTTAAGGGCGTTGTCGTAACTAGCTGGTAACTTTGCGTCGTCATGCTTCCACAACAACCCCACTTCATAGCGGCCCTCTCTTTTTTCACACGTTGAATTTAGAATTTCCAACGCTCTACAGTCTTGTGGGGACATGAGCTCTCTTTTTTGCGGCATCTCTAGGCTGAAGTACTACTTGATTTCTTCGTGTAGGATTTCGTATTTCTTTTCGCAGTCACATATGTGAATATTCAATAGTTGTGAGTCAAAGTGGTTAGTAGTACCTCCCTGCAAGGTCCAACCTAAGCGACACTTAGTGGCGATCGGCTCAAGCCAGTGTCCCTCACGAGTTTTGATAGGCACCGCAAGTTTCCAACAATTGGCTCCTATTAGAATACCCGGCTCGGCATTTTCATATGACTCGATCGGAAGCCCGCGTAGATAAGGGTATTTCTTCGTAATTTTCTCCATATTAAGAGACTGGCTAGGCAAGCCCAGTCGCGAAACGGTGTGCACTTCATTTATTTCGTATTTTGCATTATCGTATGCGTTTGAAATCTGTATCGACGTTCGCATTGAGTCGCTTTCGATCCGTGTATTTTCGCCGGTCCAGCGAAGGCACAGTGATTCTAGCTCGCCGTCCAAGCCCAAGGAATCATAAATGTGTTTTTCCATCAATGTCACGGATGATCCCTCGTCTAAAAAGGCGAAGGTTTTTATGGATTTACCCTTTGAGTGTATGCGAACGGGTATTATACGAAAACATGGTGCATCTTCATCATTACCTACATGAGTGTTTACCAGTTGATTATTTATTAGAGGTGGTGTGGTATTTTGCTTTTGCTCAGCATACGTAGATACGCTCTTCGGAGTGTTTTTATGAAGAAGCTTGTGGTGCTTTGATTGGCAACCATCGACTCCACACTCCCTGTTCGCATAACACTTTCGGCGGTGCATGTTAAGGCATTGTCTGCACAATTTATTGGATTTTACTACATCCCACTTGCGCTGCAAGGTGAGTTTACTAAATTCTACACACGTCTGTATTTTATGATCGGTGCACCCGCATAAAACACACCCAACTTTGTTATAGTTTTCGACACCAGTTGCTTGCGTGTGTGCGTTAATTACGCCACTCTTTTTGGATACACGTGGTGTGATCACCTTACTTGCTGCTTCGGCTATTTGGAAAATCCAATCACTAAACGCTTTAATAATTGGTACTCGCTCGTCTCGCTGTAACATTGCCCAATTTAACTTGTGTTGGC
>NW_023477344.1:0-2821 GCF_013731165.1 Rhagoletis pomonella | reverse complement strand
CATTCGAATATTCAAATTTGTAGTTATTAAACTGAAAGTTATTTTCGAGATAATTAACAACACTCGACAAAAAAACGTCAGCCTTCTTTTTAAATAATTTAAGCTCCATCATATTAACGCAACTGGTACGTAACGCCTCTGCGATATGCCCAGAAAACGATTGATCTTTTTGTTGTATTAATTTCTTGGGTATACCAAACATTATCTGAAACATGTCAACTATAATTAAATTATTTTATTCTTACTTTTTACAGTACAGTTTAAGGAAGTTCCAACGTTATGTAAAACCCTTACGAAAATCTTAAAGTATTTTGTTTGAATTGAAACTTCAGTACAAATCAGTACAAATTTTGAAAAATCGGGACATTAGCGTACTGATTGAAGAAATTAATAAATCAGTACAAGAGTTGAAAAATCAGTACTGTACTGATAAAATCAGTACGTCTGGCAACCATACAAACTACATAACATTCTACAGAGAAAGTACAAATTTAAGATCGATTTTAACCCGAATCGTCCCAGATTAATTTTTTTTAGATTTTTTTGGTTTCACCTATATACAGAGTAAAAGCAGCGTTAAAGTAAAGGAAAAAATATGACTAAAACTTTGGGAGTAGTATAGTTCTGCCCATATCGGCCGTTGCCATATGGCAACACGGGGCATATTCCAGATGGATTGTTAGAGGACAGTATTTGGTTAAAATATGAAATAATAGAAACATTGTGTATAAGTTTTAATACATTTATTGATAGTATATGCATATTTTACGTGCAAAGCGGATGAAGAATTTAATGAAAAGTAGCAAAACATTTCAAACATAAACCCACATCACATTTTGCATAGGCTACTCGTCCTATAGTTTTACATACTTCACCAGCACAAAGAAGGTTTTTTGTCAATTTGTATGGGTCAGTGGTGTAGTCACAAAAAGATATTTGGTCCCAGTGTGGAAACTCCCGAGGCTAGGTATTTAGCATCGAGCTGTCAATTAAAGACCACAGAAAGTATTTGGGAGTAGTCTTGGAAGGTAAGCTGCTGTGGATGCGCAATGTTGAAGAAAGAGAGAAGAAGGCCAGTAACGCCCTTTCTGCATGTAAAAGAATGCTGGGAGTCACTTGGGGTTTGTCACCTACTCTGATGCATTGGTGCTACACAGCAACAGTCAGCCCAATACTGCTCTATGGCACTTCTACGGATGCTCTTTAAAAACCCTGCTGCGAAATCCGCACGTGCATTAACGGTCATAGAGAAATTAAATTTCAGAACCTTTGGGCACCACGTAATTGGGGAGGGAAGCACAAGCAGCACAGGCTTCATGGCACCTAGCTTTAAGTGGAAACGAACTTTTTGCACAACGATTGAGGAAGAGGGATAGAAGTGAAACCTAGCCATTGATCCATAAAGATTTTCACGGACGGCTCTAAAATGGTTGCGGGAGTGGGTGCCGGGATTTACTGCCGTCAGGCGGACAATAAGGCTACCTGACCATTGCAGCATATTTCAAGCAGAGGTTTTTGCAATGAGGATAACTACAGAGCTAGCCCTCACCGAAACGACAATCAAATCAAACTTAAACCGATTCCAGGCGGCAATCAAGGCAGTTTCCTGATATAGTATTTCATCCATAAACGTCCCTCGCAGCCGGGAAGCCATTGACAAGCTAGACGCTGATAAAAGGCTACATATCTATGGGTTGTCCGGTCACAAGGGTATCTAGGATAATGAAGAAGCAGATGAGAATGCAAAAAAACGCCACCAGTTTTCCCTGGAACAGATAAACCACATTCGTATACCACTTCAACACTTGTACAATGAAATATACGATAATATGATTAGGCAGTTCAGCGCTGGATGGAATGAGTTAACCATCTGCAAAACTGCAAAAGTACATACAAACGATTTTATTTTACACCGTCTCATACATGATGGTATTTTGCGTTGCCATATGGCAACACGGGGTCAATTTGGGCTAGCGAACATATCAAAATTTAGTAAAAAGGGGAACAGTTCACATTACGCCCCGTGTTGCCATATGGCAACGGACTTAAAAAACACTTAAATTATATAGCATGCGCGATTGTTTTTTATTCTTACTTGTTAGCAATAGAGTCACTAATGTTTTAACTAATATTTATTTATTTATTTTTATTTTGTAAATAAAAATAACGCTTTCTATAAATTCATGCTTACTTCTTTATATATGACATTTTGATGGTTTTTTGTCACTTCTAATTTTGTTTAAAGAACACACTTGCATTACACTCGATAGACAGCAAGGATCTGACGGAAGCGTAAGCGTTTCGAAAGATACACCTTTTAGGAATTAGTTAACGTACATTTAAGCATTTTGAAGTAAGCGGTTTTTGTTTTACACCCTCTTAAACATGATGTATTTTGCGTTGCCATATGGCAACACGGGTTCAATATGGGTTAAGCGGTCGTTATTCATATGCCCACATACATACATATGTTACTTTTCATATCAATTCAAGTGTATTACATGCGCCCCACGCTTTTCATTTTCAAAGTCATTAATTGTTTATAATGACTTTTGCTAAAATTTCAAAATCAAAAGTTATCAAAAGTTAGTTTAATTATAGTTGACATGTTTCAGATAATGTTTGGTATACCCAAGAAATTAATACAACAAAAAGATCAATCGTTTTATGGGCATATCGCAGAGGCGTTACGTGCCAGTTGCGTTAATATGATGGAGCTTAAATTATTTAAAAAGAAGGCTTACTTTTTTTTGTCGAGTGTTGTTAATTATCTTGAAAATAACTTTCAGTTTAATAACTACAAATTTGAATATTCGAATGG
>NW_023477343.1:0-2822 GCF_013731165.1 Rhagoletis pomonella | reverse complement strand
ATGTACATATGTGTGTATATCCACATGTGAACGTATTTGCAAAAAAATGCATTCATACAGATACATATGTATGTTAATAGTATGTATGTGCATATGTAGGTATGTAATTGCCCTGTAGGAAATAAATTGCTTTAAACCAGCAATCACCGCAAATAAATATTTATTTTAAAGACACAAATTGTTAGCTTTCGTTTTTTAAGAAAAAATTGTATGTAGTGCTTACTTGACACCATACATCTAGTCGATAGAATTTAGATATCCAATATGTTACTATGCCATTAATAGTAGTTTTTGACTTGCAAATTTGTTGTGGAATGAAAAAAATTTTAGCTTTCGTTTTTCTGGAGAAAATCGAGTTGTTTATTTTTCGCACAAAATTTATTTAAGTCTAAGGTGGATGTTTATATAGGAATCTCATTTTTGTGAAAACTGCAAATAGGTTGTATTGAATATAAGCCGTCGATATGTAAATCCACATTTGTACAAAATTTTGAAAAATTGTTAACCAAAACTGCAAGCTTCAAGTTGGTAAAAAATCCCGTTGGTTTTTGTCAGGCTTTGCTTAAAAGGAGCATATTATGAAATGTGTGAGCTAGACAAGGGCAAGAGCGAAAACATGCCCTTTTATAGGGTAACGAAAAAAACGTTTTGCGCCATGCAAGGGCAACATTTTTTCGAATAAACGAAATCACCATTACTCTGGGTGCCAAGTCACTCGGGAGTAGCTGCTAATTAGTCATCTGACCATTTGTCTGGAGAATACCTATACCCATTTATCCTTTCTGGTTTGAGGACAATGAAATGGCGATACACTTTTTGTGCTTTAAACCCGCAGTTGCAAGGATTGGGTAGGAGGAGGCGAAAAACGGAACTCATTAGCAACTAACAATCTGTTTGAATTTTTTTTCGTAAAGTAGAAACAGATTTATATCAACATACACCAGTAAAAGGGGCGGTATGTAGCCAACAAACAAAAATCCTAAAAAAAAATTTAATGGAAGAATAAGCAATTTATCATTCTGATTAGCTTCGTCACATTTCGAGAATTTATCAATGACATTGTAAAAAAAAACTCAGACTTAACAGACTTAAAAAATCTGAAGCGAAACAGATGTTTGCCATGGGGTTTCTCTGCAGGGTATATACTTAGATAAATACGCTAACACGCACACACACATACACATGAACGTACAAACATTTTTACATTTCCTAATGTATGTCATGTCAATAATAAAGACAGCTGACTAATCGTTACGTCATAATACACACCTCTGTGAATGCATATACTTTCTTGTTTTAACCTGTATTCCATTGCCGAAAATTCGTCATCATTACTGCTGGCTGAAAGCGCGCCAATTCAAAAGCGAGTTAAAATAAGCTGAGATTAAACCATTAACGAGAATATTTTATGGGTAATCATCGAATATGGTTTTTTTTTAAGAAGAAAAAAATGCTACCTGCAAAAATGCTAAATGCAAAAGATTGTTGTTGGACTTATTTTGAATCAATAAGTGATAGCCAAATATTAGACATCAATTTGGATTTAATAAATGTTTACTGCTCAAATTGCTAAAGTAAATTTGCATCCTCCCACTTCAGGTCAATGCAAAATCGTAGCGTATGCAGCTGATACGATTTTGACTCTATTCTCAAAAGCGTGGTGTACGTACTCGTAAATCCTTTTTGCCTGTTGCAGATCGCCTACACCAACTTGAATTGTATAGCATTGTGATTATTTCTATCGAAAATATCTGTTATCGCCTGCCATATGCTGATGTGTGGTACTTAAATACATGTGTAGGTATGTATGTACGATTGTTCATGTATCGATACGTACATACATACATACATGAGTGATTATCGAACACTTCACTACAAACATCTAATCAAATTCTTTACTTCTAAACGCCTACCTGTTTGTTTAAGCCTACATGCGTAAATTTCAGTTTGCAATGAATACTTTCAGCGACTGTCGATTTCAGCAATCTCTTTGTGGTATTTCAGTGAAATTATACTGGGAATGCTATTTGCGATCTCACTATTGTACAGGTCGTTCCTATTCTAGCATTTATATGAGTTTCTGGCAGGCACAGAACATGTTAACTGCCCACCGGATGGGTGAAAATAAAGGAACTGACAATTTTTCGACAAGGTTAATATCGAAAAATTATTTATTATCAAAAAATTTTTGTATAGCAGATAAAATTTGGAAAAATCTAACGAGTTCTAGCCAGTTAAGATACGCGAAATTACTTACTTCTGTACATATAGTAACCCTAGCGTCGATTAGCAAGTTCAACCTGAAAGATAAATCTTTAAATGCTCGATTCAATATTCTTTTATTATCACATTTTTTAGCCTGCATAATATAAGTATTTGCAAAAAATAGAACTTTTTGCAGGAAAATTAGGACATCTGTGTAGTCAGAATAGAAAAATATTCCCAAGAGTTACAGTTGTGCTGCTGTTTTAGCCAATAAGGAATGTTCAACGTGAAAAGGGAAATCAATGTGGTGGATAATATACTCTAACACTGATACTGATATTTCTACGTACAATATGTATTTATATTAATCAATGTTGAGAAGATGCCTTATTGGCCTAATCAAAATTTAAAACAAAAAAACAAGCTGTCTGGGTACGACGAACTGAATATTCATAATGCATACTTCAAAATTTTTGAAGAATATAAACTAATACGATTAGTTTAAAAAAAAAATCTAAACTCACTTAAAACTGGTGAATGCCTAATTAGATCGATACACATATGTACATGTGTGATTATGCTAAGTAAGCACAAAAAATAATTCAGTTTGTGTCTTA
>NW_023477342.1:0-2822 GCF_013731165.1 Rhagoletis pomonella | reverse complement strand
TGGATACATTTTAAATCGTTACCGAATATCGATCAATACTTGAAAGTATTGACTGAGCACATCACTACTGCTGTCTTCTCTACTATGACGTCACCAAAACAGCTGATTCTGTCAAAATCACTGAGAGCCGAGTAGCGGTATCGTCATCGGCGCCACCTCTGTATTCTCTCCACCGTGTGTAAACGTACTTTTATGCTTTGCCGTTCGCATATGTATACACATCAAATTTCATGAGTACCTAGTACTCACGCCTTTTTTTGTGGTTTTAAATAACTAATTTTGTTATTTTTAGTAAAGCACACTAAAATGGTGAATTTAGACTAAATAAATAGATAAAAACTAGCATTCATGTTTTTATACCTTTTATGATGGTATTATGGTATAATGCAGGGGTGGGCAAGGCCGTGGCCGAAAAGACCCACACCTAAATTCTAAATGCTACAAAGAGCCACAAAAAAATTAATTTTTAAATAAAATTATTATTAGAAATGAAAATATTAATTTTATTAATATTATTTATAGATCTTAATATATAAAAATCCCGTGTCACTGTGTTCGTTTACGCTAATCTCCGAAACCGCTTAACCGATTTCAATGAAATTTTGTGGGAGTGTATTGTTGGTCCCACCTTAAAAGATAGGATAGTTGTGAACACGAGAAAAAATATTTTCTTTTCATCGAATTTTGTTCTATGCTTCTCCCATCGTGCTTAATATATAAAAGCCCGTGTCACCGTGTTCTAATCTACGAAACCTCTTAACCGATTTCAATGAAATTTTGTGGGTGTGTATTGTTGGTTCCCATTTAAAAGACAGGATAATTTCGAACCCGAGAAAAACAAATTTTTCATCAAAATTTTTTCTATGCTTCTAGCTACGTTCTTAAAAATACCGTGTCGCTGTTTTCGTTTACGCTAGGGATGCCAATCCCCTGATCCCGGAATCTCGGGATCCCGGAGTTTTTGACGTCCCGGAAATCCCGGGATTTGCTTGCATTAATCCCGGGATTCCGAAAATTTAGAAATATCGAATTGATAGTAATAATTCGTTTAAGAATTTTGAGGTATAATTTTTGTAAAATGCCGTTTTGACTACAATTAACAAAAAGCTTGAAAGTGTACTTTTAAATTGCAGTCTGAGCCTTTTTTGAAGAAGATTTCAATGAATTTACTAATAGCGTCGCTAATGTAAACGAAACAGAGAGTTTTAAGGAAAAGTTATATAATTTTTTAGATCAATCTACTCAAAACATCCTCAAATCGAAAAACTTATAATTTGTCCGACGAGCTGGTAAAAGAAGTTCAAATATTTTGTTATGGAGGAGATAGGGGTCATTATCTTCAAATGGATTATGTCTACTTTTTGACAGTTCAGCCTAAAAGTGTTGATGCCGAAATATGTTTTTCATCAGTAGGTTTTGTATGTAAAAACTGCAAGTCAAGCTTAGAAGACTCCGCTTTGAATGCTTTGCTGCTCTTACGAAAACATTTTAAGTGCAATAATAACTACACCGGTAAAAAAAGGGGTGTGTGTTTTTAACCAGACCCAACTACCAACATGTATTTCGACCCGCTGAATCCGATTCTGAGATCCGTTTGACTCGTACACCCTCAAAATTTCTAGTAAATTGCGAAAAAAATGGCGAAAAATTCTCCATTCGCAATTTCTTTATAGAGTAGAACATGATAAAAAAGGAGGTAGTTTCATTTCAAAATTTTTGACAAAAAATAAGTTTTTGATGTTTCATAAATTGTACAAAATTATGAGCTGCCTTGCCACATTGACAGGAATCAAACAATACATCAGAGGATTTAATGTGCATGGGAAATGTTCGGTTATTTGTGCAATTATATTTTGGAGGGAGCGGAGGGGGAAGAAGTGGGGCACCTAAAACTCCAGTCATTAGAAATAGCGCAGTATAAACTTGCATAAAAGTCATCCTTCGCCTCCGTGCCTTTCTACAGGGACTCGGGGCCCATTTCGAAATAGAGTAAAATTAGCATTTTCACAATCCACAGTATTTTTGGGTAAAATCTACCTCCAAATTTATAAAAAAATGCATATTTCAAACCGAAATCTTTGTTTTAGGTTAAAGCTTAATCCTTTGACTAGCCGCATATGTTAAATTTTCTTGATTCGGGTCACACGTTTGGACACGATAACCCAAAATCACTTCCCAAATAACCGAACCGTCCACGAATTGTCGTTTACTATGCATTTTTCTATAAATGAAAATTTTAGAAAATTAAACTGCAGTACTTTTCATCTCATGTGCATGCGTATATATTTTTTACCAGCGCCACATATTTATCAGAAAATTCCGAGAATCCAAAAAGTTACAAGTTGCAGGGCATCATTTTAACTCAACCTCCTCTCTCTTCCACAGATAACGGTACCTCGCTTAGAGTTTTAAAAATATTTTGCGTCAGAAATTTGTCATCAAACTGCATTAGCAAAATCTTTTTTTCGAACCTTTCGACGAGCTTTAAACGTTTTTTTTTCTTCATTTTTCAAGAAACAAAAATGTTGCTGCTAGTGAATCTGGTAGCATGATTTTAGTTAAATGTCACAAACTTGTTAAAAGTCAAGTGGTCGGCAACAACAACGAATGTCAACAAATGAAACTACCTCCTATTTTTGTATCATGGAGTAGAATAAACATATTTAGATAAATTGTTTTTCTATATTTTTGTTTTATATATTTTTTTTATTAATCGTCACTATCAAAAGTACCTGGTATTTACATTATTATTTGTGATGTATACGTTCCTCAATTACATGGTTTTTTAAATACAATTAAAAAAATGTTTTACTTTAAAATTT
>NW_023477341.1:0-2822 GCF_013731165.1 Rhagoletis pomonella | reverse complement strand
TAATATGTATGTATGTATGTTTGTTTACAGTTTTAATGTTTGTTTGTATGTATGTATATAATAAATGTATATGCACTTGGCTGTATTTTTGTGTGTTTAAATTTTGTGTGATTTTTCCATGAATTTTCTTATCGGCTAGATATAATTAAATAGAAAATGTGTTCAATATTGCCGAGGGAAAAGAATATAAATGTGCTATTTTCGAAATGTTAATAAGTGGACTGTATGTGTACATGTTTTTATATCTTTATGTTTATCCCTGAACATTTTGCGAGCGGGAAAAACTTATAGTAATTTTATCTTTTGATTTACATTTGTATATGACATAAAATATTAAAAGGCATATGACAAGTAAAACTATTAGTATTAGGGCCAAATGTACGCTATGATTTTTTAAGTTTAGGTTGCTTATCTCTAGTTCATTTTTGGTATCTCTGTTGATGTGTTTGATGATTTCCGACTGATAATGTTTGCCGGAGAATTTATCAATGACACTTGAACTTTTAGTCTCTCTTTGATGTAATGCTGGTTATTTAGCAGTAATCTAAAGTTGGATTCTATTTGCTCTTCGCTGTCAGCATCCATTAGCCCAAATAGCATATTATAAATAGGGGAGCCCTTCGTTGCCTCTTATTGTACACAATTAAATCGTGACTACTTTTTATCGCTTCATACCGCCTTCCTAGTGACAGCGATATAACCGTGCAGGCTTCCTCGAAATCTGACAACAGGTTGCAATGATGTAGACAGCCTGGCATCATATTCATCTGCTCAAAATATGAGTGGAGGTCATAGTGGATTACCAAATCCCAATTCGAAGTTATGACGTCCATCTTTCCCAGTGAATCCAAATAGATAGCTGTGTTGTCTGGAAGTTGAGCCACTACTTCATTACTTGCTGTTTGACCACCGACTGCTTTGACTTCATTTTTCGACGTTATGCAAAACAGGAACATAAAATATGTTTTTATTTGTCATGTGTTTTGGCGATTTAGTTGGCCTAAATGTAGTCAATACTCGTGCTTTTGTTTCATCCGTTGACTTTTCCTGATTGCTGCCTGACGATGTAACTAGGGGACATAATTTATGGATTGGTCGTTTCAGCACACCATTCTGTAGTTTAAGCGCTACTACACGAACTTTTCCATCCAGTCCTGGATTACATTCCATAACTCTACCAAGCGGCCATTCAGCTGGTTGAGTATTTTCATCCTTTACGATTACAACATCACCTTCTTTTAAATTTTGCTGTGATGTTTTCCACTTGTTTCTTTGCTGAAGTGTGTGTAGGTATTCCTCCTTCCAGCGTTTCCAAAAATCACGCTGGATTTTGTGTATTACCTTCCATTTGTTTAAAGTGGATATATTTATGTCAGATTCTGGTGTTGGTATGGATATCAGTGGTCTCCCAATAAGAAAATGGCCTGGAGTTAAAGCGTCTACTCCGTTTTCGTCATTTAAGGCATATAATGGACGTGAGTTTAATGATGCCTCAATCTGTGCTAGGACGGTTGCCATCTCCTCAAACGTCAGCTTTGTTTATCCGATTGCCCTTTTTAAGTGAAATTTCATCCCTTTCACACCAGCCTCCCACATTCCGCCAAAATGTGGCCCTGCCGGGGGGATAAAATGCCAAGTAATTGCTTCATTAGCTAAGATTGGTGCAACTTCACAGTTTTGTTTTACTGCTTTTTTAAAGTCGTTGTCGAGCCATCTGCTTGCACCCACGAAATTAGTTCCATTGTCGGAGTAAATGTGTAGAGATTTCCCTCGTCTGCCAAAAAATCTTCTTAGTGCCGCCAGAAATGCTTCTGTTGATAAATCGCTGACTGCTTCCAAATGTATGGCTTTGGTCGAAAGGCAAACAAATACAGCGATGTATCCTTTGAATGATTTTTGACCTCGCCCTTTAGAACACCTCATTTGAAAAGGTCCGGCATAGTCTACTCCAGTATATGTAAAAGGACTGGATGTCGATACTCTGACTAATGGAAGATCACCCATGATTTGCGTTGCAGAAATTTGTTTAAATCGTATGCATTTGACACATTTACGTATACAATGTTTCACTGCGTTTTTTAGGCCGATTACCCAGTATTGTCGTCTGATGACTGCTTCCGTTAACCGATTTCCTCCGTGTATGGTTGCTTGATGAGCACCTTTAATAATTAATGCCGCCAAGTTTGATTTTGGTAAGATTATGGGATGCTTTGCATTATATGGTAGCTCTGAATTTGTTAGCCTACCTCCCACTCTTATTATGCCATTTTCATCTAAGAAGGGATTGAGGTTTGCTATTTTGCTAGAACTATTGACTGGTTTTCCATTACTCAGTTTGCTTATTTCTTCTTTATAGGTTTTCCTCTGTGTTTGGCGAATGATCGTCGAAGTAGCTGTCTGAAGCTCCCCAGCCGATAGATGTGAAAATTGGCGTTTTTCCTTCTTTCTACGAAAGCGTAAGATGTATGCTACCACTCTTTATAGTTTTAGCCAACTTGAATATTTGTTAATTAAATTGTCCAAAAAAGATTCTTGATCTCTCGACGTCAATAAAACCGTTACTTTGTTGCATTCGTTTATCGTTGTTGACTCTTGTTCTTCTGTTGATGAAAGCCACTTGGGTCCGTTCCACCAAATATCCATATTTAATAATTTGGGAGATGGAATACCTCTTGACGGAACATCTGCTGGATTGTCTTTCGTGTTCACGTGTCTCCAGGTTGCTTGTGGTATAAGTTTTTGGATTTCTTCCACTCGATTTCTAATGAATTTGTCTTTGTTTTTATGATTTTCAATCCAGCCAAGGGTTATTGTTGAATCAC
>NW_023477340.1:0-2822 GCF_013731165.1 Rhagoletis pomonella | reverse complement strand
GATGAAAACGCCTCTGCTTTAATCGAAGCATCACAAAATTTAACAAAAGCCTTTAATGTTGCATCAAAAACAAATAACACTGACGAAAAGGCAAACAGTTTTGGGATATACATGGGTGAAGAAATTGTAAAACTGGACCCCGACTTGCAACTCAAAGCGAAGAAACAAATGCGTGACATTTTGATGGATCTGCAAAGTGAACAATTGAAACGGAATGGGCTTATGTAACACAATGACAATTTATATGTATGTATGTACACTCATAGACAAAAATAGGAGTGTCCCTTTTTGTCATATTTTGACCATTTTCCGTAGGTTATTGAATTTTAATAACTTATTTATAAAACTTTAGTTAACTCTACAACCAAACACATATCACTAGAAGCTTTAAACTTTAAACAAAATTCAAGAAAATGCATAAAATTACATAACAATTTCGAACTTCCTTTTAAGTATTTCAAAAACAAAATGGGTTGTTGCTTAAAAAAAACAATACCCAAAATTAACGGTGATCTTAAGCCACTTGAAATTTGCCATTTATTACATAAAAATTACACATCTACACAGACATGCAATTTTCTTTTTAATATTTAAAAGACAAAAATCGAAATTTTGATGAGTGTTCCTAAATTTCGTTTAAAGTTTAAAAGTTTTATTGATATGGTTTTGTTTGTAGAGTTAACTATACATCCCGTGTCATAATTATAAACGCACCACATATTGCCAAGTTTAAAGATTTTTAATTAATGGGGTGTATTTTTATAAGTAAATTATTAAAGTTCAATAAATAAAAGGAAAATAGTCAAACTTTACGAAAGGAGGCAGAGTTATTATTTTGCCGAGTGAATATGTATTTTGATTATTCTTACCACTTTTTTACCTTATTATTACTTTCATTAAAGTATTTGGTTGCTCTAATTGAATCAAAAATGTAACAGTGTTTGTACTACTCACGGTGCACCGCTAAGTAGGCAGGTATTACATACCTACTAGTACATAAATTGAAGACATTGTACTCATTTATTTAATCACAAAATAAACCAATTGTTGCTTCTACTAGTATGGAAAATTTCTAACACGAAAAGTTTTGGTTTATTTAAACAATGAAACGATATTTTAATTTACCGCAGAAAAATAGTTTTCGAAAGTTTTTCTTATTTCCTCAGCGCTCCTTTTTGACGCATTTCTTTCAGAAGCGGTTGTTGTATAGTTGTTATCTATTATTGCATCTATTTCACTTTCGGAAATGGCGTCAAACGTAGTTTTCTTTTTCACATTTTCTGTTCTTAAAAAGTTGTGCACACATACGCAAGATAATACAATCTGAATGGCTGCAGCTGGAACGCGATGGATGGGTGAAAATAAAACTCGAAAACGGTTCGCAAGAATGCCAAAAGCATTTTCAACAACGCGCCTGTTCCTCGAAAGTATGTTGTTGTATTTAAGTTCGCTTGGTGATAGTCTTAGATGAGAGTAAGGTTTCATTAAGTAGTCTTTTAGAGCAAAGGCATCATCGGCTAAAAGCACAAAAGGCGAGGGAGTTGACATGAAAGGGAGCGTGCATGGGGCTGGTATATGTACTTCATTTTTTTCAATAGCGTATTTCAGGTCCGAGTTCAACCAAATTCCAGCATCACCCACTCTCCCATTAACACCGACATCAGCATAAATAAAACGATAGTGGGCATCAGCGATTGCCATCAATACAAATGAATGGTATACTTTGTAATTGAAATACGTAGATCCTGCTTTCCTCACTGGCAGTATTCTGCAATGCTTTCCTGAGACGTTTCATCAGTTGAGTGAATTTAAAAGTGTTAATTGTTAGTTTACCATCTAAAGCGCCGATGCAGTTCGGGAATCCCCACATCTGATAAAAGTCTTTTGCAATATCACGCTAATCTTGCTCACTTGCAGGGAATTTCAAATACTCCTCCCTTAACGCCAAATATATTGCGGGAATAGATTCCTTTAAAATTCTGGAAATGGTTGACTGCTGAATTCGGAACGGCAATTGAAGTGACCTTTGGGTTTCACCTAATTTTGGAAATATGTACATACATATGTATGTCGGTACTAAAAATTACCAAGAAAATATTATATCTTACCACTGGATGGATATCGCAATGTCAGCTGCAGCCGTTCCGCAGCTCCTATGCAGTTCCTGAATTTTGTATCCTGCTTGCTAATATAGGGGCGTACTTTTTCTAATAAGAATGCAAACTGAGCTGGAGTCATTCTTAAGATATTTTTGTGAAGGATTGAATCCTCGCACTCAATTTCCTTTAACAGTTTATGGCTAAATCCTATAAAAAGTATTTTTGATAATTACAAAAACGAACTATATACATGTGTATATAATGTGGAATTCGAAACTTACCTTCCAGTTCTCTTTTTAAAAGCCATTGCGCAAAATATTTTTTTTTAGTCTTTTTCTTTTTCCTACGCTGTATTAAGGCAGCAGCGTTTAGCAAACAATTTGTTGCAATGGATAAAACTTGTATTTCCATTGTATGCTTAGAAAATCTCTCGTATGTCAAAATGCAAACTGCTGTGTAAAAAAACTAACGAAATACAGCCATCTGTCAAAAAAACCTAACGAAATACAAGTTGGCCGGACTGTTTTTAACAACCTAGTTTGTTTTTCGTTTGTTTTTTGGTATATAGCTTACTCGCTTACACAAGTACTGAAATTGTATGTGACCTTCTCTTTCTTTCAAAATACAGCGTAAAATACACTCGAAATACAAGAAAAAAACGTAGTATCATACGGGCATTAGGAGTGTACTCGTACGCAAAACTATCAAAAGTTTTAGAAAACT
>NW_023477339.1:1138-2823 GCF_013731165.1 Rhagoletis pomonella | reverse complement strand
TAGAAAAATATCTGCATTTTTATAAATTATTATCGATTCTACGTAACTATATTATAAAAAAAAAATAATTAATTATCTGAAAATAACTTAAAAAATATTTTCAATGTCAAAGGTTTAGCAAAAACCTGTGTCCCGAGCCAATTTATAAAAATTTAAGTTATTTTCAGTTGAAATAAAATTGAAAAAAAATAATATTTACAATTTTTGTTATTCAGTTTGTGTATATTAATACCATATATAGAAAAGAATGATGAAAAATAATTTTTTTGTATAATTTTTATGAAGAAAATTTGTGTCCCCCGGTTTTGGTCCCCTCTGTTACGTCCACTCATTTTATTGAAAAATGTTTGTTAAACGTTATGACGCGTATATTTCTCTTATGCTTCTCCATCATAACTTAGCTAAAATCAGCAAAATGTGTTTTGAACTGTTCAGTCTTGTTTAGTGCGTTGTTGAGTAAGGAACCCAATTGCATGCCGGGTACGTACCCTTATTCAGTGTCAAATCTGTTACTGTTGAAAAACGGTGAGTAAAGTGATTTTTTATTTATTTTATAATTTTTTTATAAATATTTTATGTACATTAATTAAGTGGACAAATAAATTCTCCAAAATTCGAATAAAAAGCTAAAATATGGTATTTTTGAGTTAATTAGTCCCCTCTGTTACCGGTCCACTCTGTGACTTATTAACTCCAAAAATTAAAAAAAAATACTGCTGGTTATGGATTCCTATTGTTGATACCATCCGTAACCACATGAGGCCAATTATAAACATATTTGGCCAACTTAATTTTTAAAAATTACAAAATTCAGAATGGTCATGTTTTTTAAGAACGACCCAAATACATACGTTTGATGAGAAAACTGTTTTTAGAGGAATTATTTGATGTTTCAAATGGAGAAATTGCTATTTGACAAAGAAAAAGTCAAAAATATAAGTGAAGAAGTGAAAAAATATCATACGCAAATTTTTTTTGTAATTTCTGCACTTGTCATTTCTATATTTTTTAATGTTTTCACATGTGAATGCTTATTTCCTCCTAAACACCTTTCTTCCGTCCATTTTGTTCGTGTTCAGCTTTAGTTCCCTATTTTGGAGTGAGTAACTCAGTGAGAGTGAAGACCATTTTATTTGCATGTATTTATGCAAAAAAAAAACAATAGAGAGCGAATACCTTCCACTTTTGGACCGTAAATGTCTTCTTCGTGCCAGAAACAGCCCGGACTTTTTTACCAGGCACAAATGTTCAAAGGTTCAAATTGCAAATTTTATAAATTTAAAAATGGAAAATTCAGAAAAGGGAAGTTTCAGAAAATTTAGATATTTGCAAATTTTATTAGCCATATACGATAAATACACATACAATTATTGGTTAGAGCTGATTTGTTGATTCCGGGCACAAAATGTGTTTTTTATACCCGAGCGCACTTGTGCACAAGGGTATATTAATTTTGTTCACATAACGGTTGTTTGTAACAGCCAAAACGAATCGAGATAGATATAGACAAATGTATACATAAATGATCAGGATGAAAAAAGAAATCGATTAAGCCATGTCTGTCTGTCCGTCCGTCTGTCCGTCTGTCCGTCTGTCCGTCTGTCCGTCTGTCCGTCTGTCCGTCTGTCCGTGTACACGATAACTCGAGCAAAAATTGAGATATCTTAACGAAATTTGGTATGTAG
>NW_023477339.1:769-1038 GCF_013731165.1 Rhagoletis pomonella | reverse complement strand
ACTCGAGCAAAAATTGAGATATCTCAACGAAATTTGGTATGTAGGTTTCCCTTAATCCAAGGTAGGTTGGTATTGAAAATGGGCGAAATCGGACTTTAACCACGCCCACTTCCCATATAACGGTAATTTCCAGAAATACGAAAACTGCGATATTTTAGTAACTACTAAAGATAATTCACTCAAAATTGATATTTATAATAACTTTTAGACGAAAAATAAGAATATTACAAATTTTTGGAAAATGGGCGTAGCCACGCCCACTTATGGTT
>NW_023477339.1:0-669 GCF_013731165.1 Rhagoletis pomonella | reverse complement strand
CCACGCCTACTTCCCATATAACGGTAATTTTCAGAAATACGAAAACTACGATATTTTAGTAACTACTGGAGATTATTCGCTCAAAATTGATATTTACAATAATTTTTCGACGAAAAATAAGAATATTATAAATTTTTGGAAAATGGGCGTAGCCACGCCCACTTATGGTTACATGTGTATATCTTCGTAACCGCTGCACCAATTTCTTCCAAACTTGGCACAGTTGTTGGCCCTGGTACAGCATACCAAATGGCCGAAACTTTTTAAAATCGGACAATAACCACGCCCACATCCCATATAACGGTAATTTAGAGAAATACAAAATCTTCGATAAATCAGTAAATATTGAAGCTAATTTATTCAAAATTGATACTTGCAACAATTCTTTACCAAGAAATACGTCTATGGTAAAATTTTGGAAAATGGGCATGGCACCGCCCACTTATGATCACATATATGTATATCGGTAACCGTTCTACCAATTTGTACCAAACTCGGTGTGGTTATTGTGCTTGCCACATATAAGCAAAACGTTGAAAATTATTGAAATCGGACTAAAATAACGGCCGCTTCTCATATAACGGTAAATTTCAGAAATGCTTGAAACTTCAATATTTCGAAATTGAAGGACGCTAATTTACTCAAAATTGATACACCCCGGCTTACCAT
>NW_023477338.1:1922-2823 GCF_013731165.1 Rhagoletis pomonella | reverse complement strand
AACATTGGAAAAGCTATAATCAACTTAAGTCATCGTTTTTATTACTTCAAAATTTTGTAAACATTGAACGAGTGCTTAACCCATACAGTGCTTTAATTAGGGTGGCCAGATATTATAGTGACATAATCAGTATAGTTGGGATCAAAAATCGGTACAAAGTCATAAAAATCAGCTAATTTTTAAGCGTACTTTTTATTATTAACAATATAACAACCAAATAACAGCGAAACAGAAAAAAAATAAAAAATTTGTAGCCCATTCAGTTTCAGTAGAAGCCGAGCTCGAGTCAGAATCTGTTTGCATATTTTAAGCTTCAAATTTAAAACATATTTAGTTGGTGTGCTTATTAAATACAACATTCACATTAAAATGTTGACTAAAAGGTATATTACCGAATTATCGGCAAACGAATTTTCGAGTACGAATAAAATTTAATATTGTTAGATGTGTATGTGCAAGTAAAATTACAGGTGGTAGAACATCAAGAATCAAAGTAAAGCTACATATATCATATTCAAGAAGCGGTAGTTTGCACCTTTTCCAAATTTTTAGAACTTACATTGCACCGTAGCAGTAGTCGTCTTAAGTTTGAAATACTGACAGCCGATTTCTCAGCGGATGTTTAATTATAATCAAAAGATTATCTCTTATTGTAACTTAATATATGATTAACTCACCACCACCTTTCATAACATAACATTCCAAACAGTAGGAAGCGAAGCAATTGCAAGCTGACACCTTTTTAATAATGGTTTAAATTTAATTAATGCTTTCAATCTGCTCACACGTACATATGAGTTGTCAAAAACCATTGTTTTAAACATGTAAACCTCAAGTAAATGTCAATTACACCAATTTACAAAACTATTTATTAAATGTAAAATTCAGTACAAAATCAGTA
>NW_023477338.1:0-1822 GCF_013731165.1 Rhagoletis pomonella | reverse complement strand
AAAAATCAGTACAAACTCAAAAAATCTGTAGATTTTGCGTACTGATTTCGGGCTCTTAAAAATCAGTACAATAGAAAAAAATCAGCACATGTACTGATTAAATCAGCGCATCTGGCCACCCTAGATTAATCTGGTAGTCAAAGTTCAAAAGGGGCATATTATATTTCATTGCATTTTCCCCCCATGAGGCGATTTCTTAGAGGGAACAATTGCTCACTTGGAACCACCAATCGAGAGGACTTTCACCGAGATGAGCTCGTTTTTCTAAGTATTATATTATACTAAAATAATCGATTACTTTCATTTTTTAACGAAAACCTAAAATTACTGCTGTCACGAGTCGTAAGACGAGTTCTATAATTGCGCCAATTGATTCGACTTTAGTTAGTTCGTGCATAAAGTAGCTCAAAACAAATTAATCAATATCTCGTCATACGTCCTGGTTTTCATAAATTAATTTAATTTAAGTTTATAGCCATAATAGGAATTTTAACATACATACACGTACATACATGTGTTGAAGCTATGCAAAATTAAACTTGAATTCACATCTAGCTGGCGTAGTTTTTCGTTCCAAATTCTAAGAAAATCAGGGCGCTTTCGTTCCGTTGAGAAACTGTCTCCGCTCCCTGTAGCTCATTTCTGTAACAATTCTCTACCAAGGCGAATTCATATATGAACTCGCCGCCTTGTTCTCTACTGCTAATGAGTAGTAGAGAATGACGTAGTATATTCTCTACCAGTAGAGAAACAATCGGTAGAGAAGAGTTACATAAACGAGCTACTGGTTAGACAGACTTAGAGCCATTTCAACAATATTAGAGTGGACTCTCTGCCCATGTACACATTCGCATTCGCAGAATATTCGTATCATTGATGCGAATGAGAATGTGTAAAAAGATGCGAATCATTCGCATAACGAATGCGAATCATCATCAGTTTTAGCAAAAATGTTATTAAGATCAATATTAATAAAAATAAAATTTGCGATCAAATAACACAGGTCAACAAAAATGGGAAATAATTTGCTAACCTAAAATGTTAAAGCTGCTTTTGATAGACTTTTTCATGCTGATTACGAATACGTAAGTAAAAAGTTTCCATTACGTCCAGATTTTGAGAAAAACGTGGTCAAAGTATCAAAAAATCGCGTTTTTTGCGATATTTGAGAAGCTCTAGCAAAAAAACAAAAGGTGATGGTCACTTATAGCACAATCTTCTTTCTTTCAATAGCACAATACTCCAGTATTTTGTTATTGTTCAATAAATGACTATCATTGATCATCAAGTCAAGGTGCACGAATGGTATTTTCAAGGATAAATAGTAGTCGAGAGTTCTAGCTTTAATTTAAGCCGAAGTGTAAGGTTCTATCACCTTTTGTTTTTTTTTTTGCTAGAGCTTCTCAAATATTGCAAAAACGCGATTTTTTATACTTTGATCACGTTTTTCTCAAAATCTGGACATGATAGAAACTTTTTACTTACGGATTCGTAATCAGAATGAAAAAGGCTATCGAAAACAGCTTTAACAATATAGTTTACAATTATTTCCCATTTTTGTTGGCCTGTGCATTCGAATCAGGCTCTTGGAAAAAATGGTTTCGATTTTAAGGACGAAAAACTAGGACTATTTGTGACAAATTGCTATTTTTTCCTTGGTTGGTTGGTTGCAGTGCTTCCTAGTCGCTGCCTAGGATACAATTAGCGCATTATTGCGCCATTTTGATGCACTTCTCGCGGGGGATAAATATCTTGTCTATGCACTTCCTATGTTGCTAGGTCGAAATGGTTCGACCTAGCAACATAGGAAGTGCATAGACAA
>NW_023477337.1:0-2823 GCF_013731165.1 Rhagoletis pomonella | reverse complement strand
ATGCACGGGGGCTGGGCTAGGAGGCCATGTGGCTCCCGAGTTGTTGTGCTTTAATTAAAGTTATACTTCGTGTAGAAGGCTGTGTTTTTTCAAAGGCTTCGTTAATGAACTTTATGGAGTTTTCATTACTGCTGTCGAGTGTTGGTTCAAGGTTAGCGTGACTTCCTGAGATGGCGCAATCCTTGAGAGTGTGTTCAACAGTTATACTAGGTTCAGAAATAAGTAGATTATCCTTATTTTCGAGCTTAACCCCCTAATCTGTAATTAGAACAAGAGATTAACCATATAAAATTCGTCCCTTGTTAATCTGTAATTAAAAATAATCTCAGATTTAACCGATAACTTTTCGGTGTCCATCTTAGTTTTATCGATTGTTTTGGCGAAAAAGAGGAGAAATGCCAAATGTAAAAGAAAACAAAAATGGACGCTAGCAAGGAAAAGAGGTTTGCAAAGGTATTTTTAATAAAATGTTAAGTTAAAATATATTTATATTGCTTGATATAGCAGATAAACGTGATCACGGGGGCACAGAGAAGAAAGATAACTTTTCCTTGAGATGTGAGAATAATAAGCACAATAAATTTGACGGCTAATAATCTGAGATTTGCCTGTGTGAACGGGGTGATTGA
Organism: Rhagoletis pomonella; assembly: GCF_013731165.1. Taxonomy (NCBI): domain Eukaryota; kingdom Metazoa; phylum Arthropoda; class Insecta; order Diptera; family Tephritidae; genus Rhagoletis; species Rhagoletis pomonella. The sequence continues at coordinate 2,194 of NW_023477337.1, read as the reverse complement.
AAAACAAGCTTTGATAGAGATAATATTGATATGAGAACATACTTTTAGGGTCATCCCGGTAAAAGTGCACTTTAGCGAAAGTAGGCCAAAATTGATGAAAAAAAAATTCAAGAGGGGTATCAATCGACGTGTTTTAATGCGAACAACAATAATCCGAGACCGGGAATTCATATTTTTAATTCATTAAAAGAGTTATCCGCAAAAAACACTTGCACTTTTCGCACTATGTTTTGATGGATTTGACGCAAATTTTGGATTTTATACATTTGTGATGTTATAAGTGTACACTTTCGCGAAATTCTGTATTTAATAGCAATATTCCGATGGTGAAAATCCGCACAACAATCTCGTGAAGTTATTATAAATGAGATGGAGGAAAACTAGAGTGGCCACTCTATTCAAAATAAAATGGGGGTAAATTGCTATTAAAAAAGTTTTTGTGCATTCAACTCAGTTTTGCGTAGGCGGCCTTCGGCCGCGCTTAGGGATTATAACCTTCACAACGTAGAATTCTCCTTTCTGCGTGTGATGAAAAGGAACAGAAATCCCCTTTTCACAGAAGTATATTTCTTGTGCATTATTTGGGTGTTTTTAAAGTTGAAATACAAATTGTATTAATAGAGTGGCAGCACCAGTTTTCCTCCATCTTATTTATATTAACTACACAAGATTGCTATAAGGATTTTCACCATCGGAATATCGCTATTGAATACAGAATTTCGCGAAAGTGTACACTTAAAACATCACAAATGTATAAAAACTAATAAATACGTGTTAAATTGAGTTCATTTATTCCATTCATTTGCGTGAAATTCATCAAAACATAGTGCGGAAAGTACAAGTGTTTTTTGCAAATAACTCTAATGAATTAAAAATGTTAATTTCCGATCTCGGATTGTTATTACTGGCGTTAAGACGCGTGAATTGATACCACTCTCGAACTTTTTCCGTCCATTTTGACCTGCTTTCGCTAAAGTGCACTACTACCGTCATCCCGCATTGGATACATTCTGGTGATCTGCCGCCACTAAAAAGGTGCCTGGTACTGAAGTTGGTTACACCAACTCTCATTGGTGCTATTTTAATACAGTCGTCCCTAGTGAAGTTTTCGTTATAGTGTGGTGTTTTAAGTTGTGTGTTTTTAAAAAAGCATTTTTTACGTTTGCAGCTTCTACTTTGTGAAAATTTTTAGTGATTGCGCTTAAACATGGAACTTTCATTATAAGAGCCATTTGTATAGCTTCCTTGGCTGCTTCGTTCGCTAGTTCATTGCCAACTATACCGACGTGGGCTGGGATCCATAAGATCGTTATGGGCGAATGGAGTGTGACTCCGTCTAGAAGGAATCTTCGTGATTCACCGTCGTGTTGCAGTGATTTCGACACGTTAAGGCTACCCGAGCAAATAAGTGCATCCTTCTTTTTGCTCGATGCATGACGAACCGCAAATTTTATAGCTGCCAATTCTGCATTGAAAATGCAGGCGTGAGGCGTTAGAAGAGATTACCGAACTTTCATATAGGAGGATCCGTTGGCTTGTTGGTCTATGACGGCATGGCGTTGAATGCTTGAAACGTTCGTGTTACTTTTGATGGTTCTCTTGTAAGTATTTATATGATACCAGAAAGTATCGTGTAGTGCATGTGGAGGTGTTGTTATAGATTTAGCTGCTAAATTTACCGAACTGTAAAGCAACAAAGACCCAAAATATTTGTATTGGGCTTCAACGACGAGAGCATCCTTCACTTCACACTTATTTAAGGCCACATCTATTTTTTTAATATTCATTTTTAAGGTCCATCCATAGAGCGTTATGCAGTGCCGCCAAACTCCTTCTGCGAGACCTCTCTGAAGTTGGCAGGACAACTTTTTCTCAAAGCAAAAATTCCTATCGGATAATTTTCCGTAAATTATCCGTGAAAAGAATAATTTTCCGCGGACATATTTTAAAAAATATCGTGTACCCTGCTAACTTCCGTGGAACCTTCTGAAAACCAATTAAGGAAATCAGCTAACCCAAACTAACTATTTGATAATTTGCCGTGAATTATCCGTTGTTTATCCGTGAAAAGAATAATTTTGCCCGTGACATATTTTAAAAAATATCACCTTCTGACAACCAATTAAGGAAACCAGCTAAACCCAAATTAACTATTTGATAATTTGCCGTAAATTATCCGTTGTTTATCCGTGAA
>NW_023477336.1:0-2823 GCF_013731165.1 Rhagoletis pomonella | reverse complement strand
CTACATAGACATGACATGTTTTTCCTATTTTGGATCTCAAAACGTCGTCTATTGTTCTTTGGAAAATGCTTGGTGCATTTTTGAGCCCAAATGGCATACGACAAAATTCGTATTTCCCGTTATTTATGCTAAATGCGGTTTTTTTTCTATCTCTTTCATGAAGTAATATTTGATGAAATCCCGCTTTTAGGTCCAGTGTTGTGAAAAACTTTGCTTTACCCAAGTTGGAAAGAATCACCGATGTGTCTGGAATCGGATACTTGTCGCTTACGGTAATGCTATTCAATTTCCTAAAATCGAGAACCAATCTTTTTTTCTTTTGCCCATTTTCATCGATTCCTTTTTTATCCACCACCCAAACAGGGTTGTTGTAAGCTGACTTGGACGGTCGTATTATTCCATCCTCTAAAAGATTCCTAATTTCTTTATTCACAAATTCGTTAACCGCCATTGGGTAAGGGTAGCTCTTGCTATAGACTGGTTCGTCATTTGTTGTACCAATGGTTGCTACAACATTAGTGTTATATGACAACTTAACATCTGGACTCGCGAACACTTCTTTTAGCTCTTCTATAATTTCATAAAATCTCGCCTTTACGTATGAAGGCAAAAAGTGAGGCAATTCCAACTGATTGACCTCAGCACAGCTTTTAAATTTAAGTAGTTCTGTTCCATTATTAAATATAATCATTTCTTTTTTTATATCTATTACCGCACCTATCTGTTTCATGAAATCGTAACCTATTATCCCTTCGAATGATTCTAGTTCAGGCAATATATAAAAATGCGAAAACTCGTTAAACAAGTTCACTAGACACTTTTGATCTATGATCAGTTTACTATTTACGGTCTTTACAGTGAACGGGTTTTCGAGTCCCGCAACCTTCTTTAAAAATGGTAATTTCTTAATATAATTTTTAGCACTGCCAGTATCTAAGAGAAATCTCAACATCCTACCGTTCATATGTTTCTCAATATATGGCAGTTGCGACCCTAATCTAAAAAATTGCAGTTATCTGCTTCTATATGGTTCAAGGCCTGTCGTCTAGCTATCGGCTGTTGGGCACCCTCTGTCGGTATTTGTGCTTCAGTATTGGACACATCAGCCCTGTTCCTATTAAACGGATTTTTTCCACTGTATGGTTATACCCATCTGCCCTGCTTCTGCCAAATGGCTTTCTTTCCACTGCGGTGTTGGTATTAGATCTGCTAAAAGGATTATTGGGTTTGTTACCGAAACCAAGACCCCTGTTTGTATTTGCCCTATAACTCGAGGTGCTGGGATCTACGTCCATAGGTATTGGGCGTTCACTTGCACCTGCAGTTTGTCGTAAGTTACTCGCTGCTGCTTGATAATTTGTAGTAAAATTCCTGTTTGGCCTGTAATCTAAGCTGTGAAAAGCATTTGCAAACGCGAATCGGTTTTGATTCGATACCAATTCCTGCGCCAGTGCCAGTGCACTTGGCAAGTTGTCCGGCTTAGCAGAAAACAGTATGTCGCACAAGGGTTTATTCAAACCCGATATGAATACTCGAAGTGCGTCTGCCCTGTATTTCGAATTCAGGGAGTCTATTAAGCCTGAATTGCCATCATGTGACATGGCTACCTTGTTTATTATAAGGGTGAGCTTCCTTTCGACTACTTCGTAGAAACTCTCGACTGTTAGTCTACCCTGCTTTAGGGTAGACAAATCTTGTTCTACAAGATATATCGGACGTTTGTCCGCAAATGAAAAGTCTAATCTTGCGATAATCGCATGAAAATTTAGTGTCGTATTGAAGGATGCCAGGGTGGCATCCGCGCGACCCGTAATTTTATTTCTTATAATGGCTGTTGCTTGGTAGTGCTTTGAACTACCTCCATAAGGTTCGAACAATTTATAGGCGGCGTGGGCTGCATGCCGCCAGGAAACGCACTTAGTTTCATCCCCGTTGAATTCGGGCAATGTCTTTACTATATCCAGAGGCTCATCGCAGGTTATTCCAGGCCTTATTTCTACCTGATGGTACTCCCTAACCTGTCGCGGAATTTCGATTTTGTCTAATCTTTCTGTCAAAGTGTTCAGACGTCCCTGCAAAGTCTCTGTCACTTTATTTGCAAAAACCTCGAATAATTCTCTAATCTGATCTTCATTCATTTTGATGTATTAAGATTTCTTCTCTTATTTTCCTTTTTTTTTTTAACAACCTTTTGAAACCTACTCACATTCACTTATTCACTTTTAATTCACTTATTCTTTCTTAAAAATATTTTAATGTTTTTCTTACACTATTAATAATTCCATTCTAGGGTCGTGTTCTTCAAAATGTTGGGCGCCACTTCTTTCCTTGTTGATTCCTTGACTTAGTTACTGGTAAATAGATTGAAATCGTCAACTCTGCTACTAAATTGATGGATGAAAATCCTTTTGTTTTCCTTCCTCTTTATGATTTGATGAAATAATAAAAATGCCAACTGATAGCAACAATATTGGAAGACCGAATTAAAACAACTTATTTCTTTTGATGGTAGAGACAAACTAAAACTTTATTAAACATTGAAATATCTCCTAACGTTTCTAAAAAGAATTTGCTTCCACCACACACACAAAAATATCCAAGCAAAGCCAATAGTAAGAATACAAATTTGCTTAAGCTAATTGCATGGTTCTGCCAAGAGCTGCCGTATTCATGTTGTCACAGCTGCAGTTGCGGCTCGGGTTTCATTTCTGGAGAATTGCAAGCTATCGCTTGAAACTTAAAATTGCAAGTGTTTCAAATTCTTATACTGTTATTGTGATGTTTACATGGAACGTACGTCGGCGTGGGAGTCATGAGTTAACT
>NW_023477335.1:0-2823 GCF_013731165.1 Rhagoletis pomonella | reverse complement strand
GAATTTAGAGCAAACGATTGTATGCACACATGTAGATATGTATATACGTACATATATTTATTTATGTCTATATTTTCATGCACAGAAGAATAGATGCGTGCTATTTTTGCTAGTTTTATCTACTAGGTAGGCTTATATGTGCATACATATACAGGGTGTCCCAGAAGTAACGTGCCAAACTTTAGGGCAAGGTAGGTGGGGGGGTGAGCTCACTGATAAACAAAAAATTTTCAGGTAAAAGTGTCACCGTTTTTGAAATATTTACATTTTTTCGAATTTAAAAAAAATCGTGCCTTTTCATGTGTTTTCTTTAACTGCAACTACAAACCGGGCAAGACTTAGTAAATTTTTTATGTAAAATACTTCCAGATAGTTGCCTCTCCATACTCAAATGCAATGTAGTTAAAATAAATTAAGGAACCATCATAAAATTAGGACTATTTCTGGATTTTTAACCTTTTGATATTTTCTTCCCCAACTTTGACTATCTCGGGTGAAAAAAAATGTACTGAGCTATAACTTTACATTACATAAAAAAATTGCTCATTTAATAAAGATTTCAGAAAGGTGCCACACTTACTGTTTTGAATAGAAAAAAAAAAGTTATAGCCGCTTTTGTGGGTAAAGGACTGAGACACGCTAGAATGTATTTAATAGATTTATATTGAATTTGCTCTTGTTACCGTCAAATGACATGCTAAATAGTACAAAGGAACATTATTACCTGCTCCTGACATTATTTTGTGTTACTTACCGGAATTCGGACTAGAGTCTATAACAAGGGCTATATCTATCAATATTTTTTGTGAAGCATGGATTCACGTGAAATAAAATATACATGAGTCGTGTGAAGAGAAATTTATTCATTTATTGATAAAATATGCTCAAATTGGCGACCTTCTACTCTAATACAAGCTCGGCAACTTTTAAGAAAAGACGCTTTTAGAGATCATAAACTCAATTGGGCTATCTCAGCAGCAGCTCCATTTATTTGTTCCCGCAAATGCTCTTCGTTTTGAATTGTTTTTGAATAAATTGTGTCCTTAAGACAGCCCCAGTAGAAAAAATCTAATGGATTCAGGTCTGGCGATCTAGCGGGCCACGTGATTGGCCCGTATCGTCCAATCCATCGGCGAGGATAAGTTTCGTCTAAATGAGCTCTTACTTCACGCCCGTAGTGAGCAGGGCACCCGTCATTTTGCAGCCATAGTCTTCGCCGCAGGTTTAAGGGTACATCTTCCAAAAGAGTTGGAAGCCGTTCCTGAAGGAACTCTAAATAACTGTGAGAGTTGAGCGTTGGCGGCAGTTCCACAGGTCCCAATATCTGACAATTAAAAATACCGCACCTTAAATTTATTTTGTACCGGTACTGCGAACGATCTTCTCTCATTTCGTGAGGATTGTATATCTGCCAACTGTGAAGGTTATGTAAATTAAAATAACCATCACGTTTGCATGATGATTCATCGCTCCAAATTATTTTATTAAAAAATTTGGGGTCTGATTCATGCATTCGCAACATTTCACGGCAAAATCTAACCCTCGACAGGTAATCTCTTTCCTGTAGAGCCTGAACACGTTGAATGTGGTATGGATGAAATCGATGGTCTTTTAAAGCTTTGTGAACTGTAGTTTTTGGTATTCCCGTCCGTCTTTCCATCATTCTCACTGAAGTCGATGGAGCTAGTTCCACTTCCTCTAACACAGCTTCAACATCTACCGTTGCAGGACGTCCTGTTTCGCCGCCACGCCTTCCAGGTATGCGACCTTAAAAAAGTTAAAAATTATAGTTAACAAGCAAGCAAACAAGAAAGGTGTAAAAATCACTTACCTTCATATATTTCTCTATGGGTCCGGGCGAATACTTCTCGACCCGGATGTCGACGATTGGGGTATCGCTCTGCATAGAGTCTTTGAGCAGCTCTGGCATTACAGCAAGCTTCACCGTAAATTAGGTGAATATCCGCATATTCATGCGACGTATACTGCGTGTTCTCTGTCATAGTATTAATAACACAATGTTCGAAGGGTCCAATTTCACAAAATCCACTTTCACTAATTCCGGTAAGTAACATAAAATAATGTCAAGAGCAAGTAATTATGTACCTTTGTACTATTTAGCATGTCATTTGACGGTAACAAGAGCAAATTCAATTTAAATCTATTAAATACATTCTAGCGTGTCTCAGTCCTTTACCCACAAAAGCGGCTATAACTTTTTTTTTTTTCTATTCAAAACAGTAAGTGTGGCACCTTTCTGAAATCTTTATTAAATGAAAAATTTTTTTATGTAATGTAAAGTTATAGCTCAGTACATTTTGTTTTCACCCGAGATAGTCAAAGTTGGGGAAGAAAATATCAAAAAGTTAAAAATCCAGAAATAGTCCTAATTTTATGATGGTTCCTTAATTTATTTTAACTACATTGCATTTGAGTATGGAGAGGCAACTATCTGGAAGTATTTTACATAAAAAAAATTACTAAGTATTGCCCGGTTTGTAGTTGCAGTTAAAGAAAACACATGAAAAGGCACGATTTTTTTTAAATTCGAAAAAATGTAAATATTTCAAAAACGGTGACACTTTTACCTGAAAATTTTTTGTTTATCAGTGAGCTCACCCCCCCCACCTACCTTGCCCTAAAGTTTGGCACGTTACTTCTGGGACACCCTGTATATGTATGCACATATAAGCCTACCTAGTAGATAAAACTAGCAAAAATAGCACGCATCTATTCTTCTGTGCATGAAAATATAGACATAAATAAATATATGTATGTATATACATATCTACATGTGTGCATACAATCGTTTGCTCTAAATTC
>NW_023477334.1:0-2824 GCF_013731165.1 Rhagoletis pomonella | reverse complement strand
AGGTTTTTATATTTTTATTACATACAAGGGGGTTGCCACCTATTCATTAAAAAAAGCGAAAAATATAAATTCACAATTCATTTATTTACTTCAGGCGTTATAATTTCTTAACATTAAAGATCAATAAAGCGAACTAACATATTTATTTGTACATTTCGCTCACTTTCTTCAAAAGCATATTAACTCGAAATTTTCCATTTATGGAAAAAACGTAAAAAACTAGTTCTAAGCTTATATTAACACTGGTTTACAGCAAAATATTTTCAATGGATGCCACTTTGCAATTCCTATGTAGAATCGCCCACTGAATCCGAAAATCGAGTTAATTTTTTATTCTATTGAAAAGTTTTCGACATATTTTCAATTTAATCACATATATCTTACGAAACCAATCTAACAATCATAATACGAAGTACGGCAAATTAAAGCCAACAAAATTCTCCATAAACCACATATACACCACTTTCCGATAGGCGTGATAGTTTCTGAGAAATTAATAAAGCACTCCAGATTTTTTGTTTTTTTTTATGAAAAAATTAAAACAAATTCAAACTTTAACAGGGGAAAAAAAACAGTTTTTTGTAAATTTTTTGGTGAATGCCGTTCCTTTACGAAAAAATTAAGCTACCAATGAAGAAAATCGATGGATAAATAAGAAATAAATTAGTGGTAAAATGAAAATGTGCAAGGATTTTTTGTATGAAATATTAACAAAAGAGAGAGTTACTCAGGTGCTCATTTTTCATATAAAAAATCTTTGCGCGTTTTCGTTTGACCTCTCATTGCTTCGTTATTTATCCATGGATTTTCTTCATTAGTACCTTGATTTTTTTGCAACAGAGCAGGCTTTAACACAATTGCAACAAATCTACACAGAAACTGTTATTTTAAAATTTTTCTCCTGTTAAAGTTTGATAATCTTTTATTTTTCATAAAAAAAACAGAAAAATATAGAATTATTAATTTATTTGTCAGGAAATATCAGACCTATCTTAAAAGTGATTTATGTATATACGGATTATGGAGAATTTTGTTAGCTTTAGTTTTCCGTAATTGGTATTAAGATTGTTAAATAAAGATTGGTTAAGTGGAACCAAATATCTCAAAAACTTATCCATAGAATAAAAAAATTAACTCGATTTTCGGAATCATTCTATTTCGGCGATTCTACATGAGAAATTGATAGGGGCATTCGTAGAACAAAAAAAAAACACTAATATGTGATCCAGTGTAATTAAATGTGGAAGAAGTCTTTGCAACGATTTTGTTTAAACAAACTACAATAAAATACAGCATCAGCTTTTCCAGGGAGGTAAATGTGTCAAAATGATTTCTACCACGTAGTATCAAAGATGAGAGTTTTCGAATTAATACGTTTTTAAAGAATGTGCTCGATATGGGAATATTTTTTAACAAAAAAGTTATGATCATACGGCAAAATTTCTTAAAAAATATTAACTTAAAATTTGTTCAATTTTGGTATACATGTTAGGGTGTGATATCTTATATGTATAAATATATGTACATATGTATTTACACTAAAGTAATATTTTGAGAAAATAATAAAAATTAAGAACTAAACGATTTTAAGGAAAACTGAAGAATGGTTAAAAAGTTGCGAATGGAGATTTTTCTGTATCATGGCAGAAATGGTTATTTTACAATTTTTGATTATTCGTTCCACGGTTGTTTTAAATGGACATTTTCAATTACGGAGTTTAATTTGCTTGGTCGCGTTATTTGCATTTCATATTTTTATTTCAAAATTTGTCTCAACGGATAAAGATGGCTGCAAATATTAATAAAAAACGAAGTGAAATATAGAAATTTATTAAGAATAAATTAACCTTTTCCCTCTTTTCCCTACACTCATTTATTCGACTGAAATCCCTACGGGTAGGAAATTATCCCTACATGTACCATGTACTATTTACCAGCACTGATTTGTCAGCATTTATTAGAACTACTATATATTTCTGTGTTATTAAAATAACTAGCGATTACAATAGCAATAAAAAATCGCTGTGATTTAAAAGTCGCAATCAATATTTTCTCTGATACAGAAAAATAGCTATTTCGCCCATCACTAGTTGCATTTCAAACATAATATATTTTTATAGAATTTTTTAAAATTCTTTCAGATGAACAAAAAACAGGATTATATACATTTATTATTAATCTGAACATTTTCAAACAGATGGCAATCCTCTTCAAACGTCTCAAAAATATTCTAAAGATTTATTAACGTTCTTTAGTTTATCACCCATATATTGTTCTTTCATACACCCTGTGTATAGTTGAATTAAATTCCACTTCAATTAGGTGGCAACCCTCTTGAAAATATTTTTAAACTAAAACGTTCTTAGACCTCTTGCTTTAATTCATCTCAAACCTGGTGTTTTGAACAGGTGGCAACCCTCCTGCATGAAGATTGGAAATAAACATTTTTCAAAATTATTTTGACTGATACCCATCTTAATAAATTTAATATAATTCGAATTTAATATTTAAACAGGGGGCAACCCTTTTTAAAAACCACAAAAATAGTCTGGATGCTAAAAGTAAAGCTCTAAACTCACTTTTGCTTGACACCCATGTTTTATTATTTCACATACCTTAGTAACTTCTGCATAATTTAATTACTTTCGATTGTTAAATTAGGTGACAACCCTCATTAAAATATTTCCAAACTAAAACCTCTCTCGCCCGACACCTATACTGTGATGCATATTTCAGTTATCTAATTTCCATAATTGAAATTGAATTTAATTTTTTTTATGAATAGGTGGCAACCCCCTTGTATGTAATAAAAATATAAAAACCT
>NW_023477333.1:0-2824 GCF_013731165.1 Rhagoletis pomonella | reverse complement strand
ACCGCCAGACGTCGCGGGAATATTTTTCCACCGCTCCATCATAGCGCCCCGCTGAGCGCAACATCAGTTCCAGTGCGCTCACTAGAATTTGGTTACCTGGGAGCAGAGGGGTGCACCCACGAGGCAGTCATAACCTCAAATCGTTTAATTTTGTTATTGAATTTTTTTGCATGAATTGAGATTAATTTCATTTTTACCCTCGGGATGTTTTTTACGTTGATACCTATTTCGATTCACTATCTTAGTTGTATTAGGCATTAGTGCTGAATTTCCTTATTTTATTATAATTTGAATACATAGGCTTATTTTTCCTCATTTCGCGTTAGTAATGAATTATTAGTAATTTTCGCATTAGCGATTAGTGCAGTAGTTTTTTTTTTTGCTCACTTTTTTTCTTTTTCTCACCACGTCAATTTTTGAGTTTAAGCCGGTATCCCATTTAGTTTCACCACTTTATTTTAAATTTTTAGTTTTGCGCATAGTACGATATTCAAATTATTTTTCGCTGCTAATTGAAGCACAGCCAGCTCGCACTCGATGATAGGTTTTTAGGAAATGAATTCCATATGTGAGGCCCAGCTGACAGCTAGCTCAGCTCCGGGATCCAATGTGTGAGCATTGAACGTTATGATTATATGCATATGTATGCTAGTGACATTGCATTTCAGATCTCCCACCTGCTAGATGCTGGCGCCTCCATCGGAAGAGAGATCGGTAAGTGGTAGAGTGTAAGTTATCTACATATAAATATACATATAATATAATGTTTTAACATTCGAAGCGAGGGAGAGCGTAGTCAGATTCAGCACCTTACTAGCAAAAATAGGAACAAAGATTAATAGTTGGAATAATTTTTACATACGTATGTGCATACATATACGTTTCTTGTTATGAATGCAAGAGAAAAACTTAATCGGATAAATGAACTGCATATGCTGTCGTTATAGAGAAGAAGATTCATACGCATATACATATGTATATACACACAGTACGTACTGTCACTGTTCAAATATTGATAGAGTTTAGAAATAGTATAAATTACAGATAATGATTAATGAAATTTTTGAGATACTTTTATAATTAAATTATAGAGTATAAGTTACAGATATTGATTTATGAAATTTTTGATATACTTCTGTAATACAATTTTAGAATATAAATTACAGTAGTTGGAGTTGTGGCAAGGTCCATGGCTGCTCCTGCAATTGAGCAGATGGGGAGGGATGACTCCGCCTGACCGGACTGGCTTCTACGCATGAATCAATTTTGTTTGTGTGGTTCCAGACGAGGTAGGTGGCAAAGACCCCCCCGGACGACGAGCTAGTCTGGGATCGCGAGCATGCTTTGGAGCCACCGTACCTTGCCCTGAAAGCCAGCCACATAACAATGGCGCCCAACGACAATAGCACAATAACCTTTGTTTTCATATCTTCTCATGTTTCTGTCTTCTTTCCTAGCACTTATATCTTTAACACTATTACTCTTCTTTCGGACAGATTAAGATCACTACAGCAACATCGTACGGATTCGTCAATTACGATCAGTGCTTAGGTGATAGATGTGGGGGTGTACTTATTTAATCTTTCGGATTCCTTTTGTAGGTTACAACGCGTATACGAGTAGTATCGGGAGACGAAATTAGTACGAATTGGGGAGTTATTATTCGCTATGTGTAATCACCTTCTTAAGCTACCATACGTGTAGTCCAGCACTGCATGTAGCTGACTCTGACAATGAACAGTGACCAACGGACGAATACACACCCGTAATGACCTCGCCGAGGTGCAACACCAAACCCGCACCAACTCAACATAAAATACATAGTCAAAACAAATAAATAAAAATTTACATACACCCGCATTTACATACATAGAAACTATAAGAAAGCCATTTTTTATAAGTCTTATTAGAATACTTTCTTTGATTCGCATTTTGGTTGAATTTTTATGCAGCGAACTCTAATTTCATTAAATTCTTAGCAACTTCATCAATTTTTACATACCTACTACTAATCCTGAATTTAGCGTGAGGAGTATATTGAATTGATTTGTTTTTTTAGCTGTTTAAACATATTTATCTTTTATAGCATATTTTAGGTTTTTATTTTTTGCAAAATTGAATTTGGAATTAGGGAATTGATTTATTTTATAATATACTTTTTAACAATTATACATATTTTTTTATTTTATTTTATTTTTTCCTTTTTTCCGGTTTAAGTAAGTTTTAAATTCGTGTTTCGATTCAATTGGAAGTGCTATAATTCCCGTTGCAGAACAGGAAATATATCGAAGTTTTTTTTGGATTTTTTTGTTTGGCTATTAGTAGGAAAAATTTGCTTGGTGAATCAAAATCCTACGTTGGCCCCAGAAATCTCCTCACTAGTGTGATCGTGCGAGTGAATGGGTGAGCAAGAAAATTGTGAAAGAGCTTTTGGTGTACTGGGGTTATTTGGAGGTGAGGTAACGCGAAGCCTTACCAGAGCACTAGAGAACCAGGTGGTAGGTTCCATATTTACCCAAATAGATACTAGTGTGCCTCGTCCAGTGGACCTCGTCCCAACAGATTTGTTAATAGGTACGCTACTCGGGTCTTTGGTACAACACAAGAGAATCGGCCAAACGTGTCCATTGGAAAAGAGTGAGTATATAGTGAGCCAAACGTAAGTTTAAGTTTTTCCAGGAAGATAGACGCGATTTTGGAAATGTCTGAAACAGATTCGCCAGGTGCCGGGGGCGGTGCAAATCAGGTGGAAACCAACCATGGCGGTGACACGGAAGCGGGACGTCCTAAGCCTCCGGAAAACGGACCTACTTCAACCGCGACT
>NW_023477332.1:0-2824 GCF_013731165.1 Rhagoletis pomonella | reverse complement strand
CTGAAAGTGTTCTTGGTAGAGTACTCGAACATGGTATGGAGATATATCAAACCAATCGCCTACTCATGGAGAAAAATTGCGGTTATTGGAAAAGGGGGCGTGGCACCTCCCATACAAACCGAATTTTCCATACTGCATATCCCGGAAAATGTTCATGGAAGAGGACTCGAACATGGTATGGAGATATATGAAAGCAATCGCATACTCACGGAGACAAATTATGGTTATCGTAAAAGGGGGCGGGGCACCTCCCATACAAATCGAATTTTTCATTTTGTTTAACTTTGGAAGTGTTCATGGTAGAGTACTCGAACCTGGTTAGGAGATATATGAAAACAATCGCATACTCATGGAGAAAAATTGTGGTTATTGGAAAAGGAGGCGTGCCACCTCCCATACAAACCGATTTTTTCATACTGCATACCTCTGGCAGTGTTTACGATAGAGTACTGGAATTTGGCAATTAGGGTGTCCCTATCCAAAAAAAATTTTCTCTATTTTTTTCTTTTAGATCTTTTGGTATTTTTGTATGAAAAATCTAATATATAAAAATATCGTGTCACGGTGTTTGTGGTCGAACTCCTCCGAAACGGCTTAACCGATTTGAATGAAATTTTTTATGTATATTTCGTAGGTATGACAATAGGGTGTAAAGTATGTTTCATACCGCTAAGTGAAGGGGGCGTGGCACCTCCCATACAAGCCAAATTTTTCTTCATGACTATGCGATTGATTTTATATGTCTTGTACATACCAAGTTCCAGTACTCTACCATGAACACTTGCAGAGATATAAAGTGTGAAAAATTTGGTTTATTGGAAAAAGGGGCGTGGCACCTCCCATGCAAACCGAATATTTCACACTGCATATCTCTGGAAGTGTTCATGGTAGAGTACTTGAACATGGTATGGAAATATGAGAAATCACTCCCATACTCTTAGAAAAAATTGCGTCTATTTTATAAGGGGGGTACGGCGGCTTTCAAACGGTACTGAAGCTATTACGTATCTTTGCATGCATAAAAAATTTTGCTAGGTTATTTAAGATGGTAATGGAAATATGCCTTCCGACAACCACGAAACCGTAATATTAGAAGATAAACGCGTCACTGAAAATCATGGACGTGAACTGTTGGTGAAAATGTTGTACCAAAATGTTTCAATACAAAAAATTAGTTTTGGGCGGGACGAAGTTCGCCGGGTCTGCTAGTGTATATATATAATGCCTAATTAAAGATTTAAAAATAATTTACAAATAGAAAAAAGAAACGGTTTTCTTCATACCTTTCATGAACATCTGCAAATTTTACTTTGACAGATTACTGCTTTTGAATACATCTGCATACATCGATAGAGGAGTTACATACTTATATAAAAAATTGCATCTAAACAATCAGAGGTATGGAAGATATACTTTATATGACACCAATCTAAGTGAGTTTCACCGCTATGTGATCGGTATGTAAACCGGTAACACAATTTATTGGGCTTAGTTTCGTACATAAAGGAGATATATGGCAAAAACTGGTACCTTAACAATCAGTGCTATAGGAGATAAAGCTTATACAGCATAGATTTTGACGATTTTCTCAGTAGACTTTGTATTATTACTTATAAAATATCTTACGAAATTTATCGGTTTTAGCTGTTCAAATAAAGGAGTTTTACAGTAAAATCCCATATCTGAACAATCAGATGTATGGAAGAAATATGTTGTAGTCATCCGATCCTTGTTATTTTCACTGTAAGTATTCTGTTAATAATGAGTGAAAATGGTGCGAAATTTCATGTTCCTAGCTGCATAAATGGAGGAGTTATGATAAAAGACCTCATATCTCGAAAACTGAGAGACTAGATTGCATACAAACAGACAGACAGACGGACAGACGGACATGGCTAAATCAACTCAGCTCGACGTTCTGATCATATAAGTATACATTTTTATGTGTCTATCTCTTTTTGTTCTGGTACTTACAAACATCGGACCAAAGTTATAATACCATTTCATGCTCATGAAAGGTATAAAAAGAACTCTATGAAACACATAAAAAAAAATTTCAACACAGGACTGGCAAATATTTTTTTTTTAGAAAACAACGGCCCCAAAGGAAATTTTAAATATTATAAAAATTTGTTTTTTGTTATTTTTATGGCCTTATAACAATTAACTTAAGGACGAGCACACCTAAAAATTTAACCATTCTAATAATAGAAATATTAACAAAAACCAGCAAAACCAACAACCACAAGATCAAGTGAATTGCAGCGGAATAGCTGCGCTTGATTGCAGTTGGCTTAGCAAAGTGAAATAGTGGAAAATAAGCAACAAGAATTAACAAGACAAGTGCGTAGGCAACTGGCTGAGTCAGTGGTGATCGTCGGTTCGAATCCTACTGAAAGAAGTCTGATGAGGAAATGTGGTGATTTCCGAAATAGCTATTACTTCTACAATTTTTTCAAATTATTGTTGCTTTTCCACAATAAGTTTTCACTTAAAACGGCCTCAAGCTCATAACAATTGTTGAATATTATAAAAATGTGATTTAATCTCCAAAAAATTTGGTGAAAAATCAATTTTGAATAAAATTGCCATGTATTTAAATATGTCGATGACTTGCTGTGTACGAATATTTATGTTTCTAATAAAAAAAATCAAAGATTTGATTTGTAAAAATTATAGTAAAAAAACTTGATTGTTCCGCTAATATTTAATTTATTTAACGTATAACTTAAAGTGAAATTATGACCACATCGGCAAGCAACAATTTATTTATTTATTTTTTTTTAAGGTTGCCATAAAATTTTAACAATGTATATTATAATTT
>NW_023477331.1:0-2824 GCF_013731165.1 Rhagoletis pomonella | reverse complement strand
TCAAAGAAAATTATATGAAGTGGTTGACACGAACTCATAAAGAAATTCCTGTGCGAAAAATAAAGAAAATTCTGCAACAATTTTTTTTCCTTCTGGGAACTCAGAACTTTTGAATTAAGAAAAGCCATATGCCTAATATATGTATGTACATACATAAATACAAACGTATATTAATGCATGGATATTTTTAGAGGGAGAAAGATCCCCTGCAGAAAACTTGTTTTGATTCTTACTTACTGATGAACAACTGATGAGTGATTGTTGAAAAGGAATAACCAAATTTACGAGCGTATTGCGTATTATGTTTGCATGTTAGTGTTTAGTCATACTTGTTTATTTATATGTTCAAAAATTAAAAGATTAAAATAAATACAAAAGAAATAGAAAGCTTAATAAAATATGTATAAAGATATTAAAAAATTTAAACAAATATACAAATAAAAATCGTAATATCTCAAAATGTCATAGTTTTAATACTAGGATATGGATATGTGTACATTAGGGTGTCCCAAAAAAAAAATAAAGTCGGAATTTTAATGCTCTCACCCCCCTAGGATTGTTCTATATCGAAAAAATATCCCCCGATTATTTTTATTTTGAAATCAAAATATATTTAGAGGTCACTCAAAGTTTTCCGTGTATTTTATATGGGGAAAAACAACTTTTCGTAGAAATGGTATAGAATTCTTGAAAATCAATATTTTTCGATCGGAAAACTCTGGTTCTCTCCAGCAGACTTCCAATTGTTTATTTAACCATTTTTTAATACTATAGATTTTTTATTGGTCCCGCCATTGTATTTTCGGGGATAAAAAATTGGGTTATATTTTTTCGCTATAGACAATCCTAGGGAATGAGAGCATTAAAATACCGATTTTACTTTTACATGCAATTTTGGACCACCCTAGTGTACATACACCGTCGTCAAAATTAGAGCATCTATAGTCGATTCTTTAGTTATTTGTTTTTGCATGGAAAGGTCATAGTTTCAAGGGCTCACCGTTCAGTTTCCCTTAACAGGAAGACAGTACACGACATCTTGACTTCCGTTCTTTTGGCAACACATCTTCTTGTCTGCCTTCGAATGGCAGTGCTATTGGAAGCTCTTCTAAACCAGTTTCCAAAAAGATTGCATATTTGAAAAAAGCTCTTCCTGAAAGGGCTTATTTGGAAACGTTCCTCATTTTGTCGACTGGGATGTTCATAGTTTATATAATAGTGCAGTCAGACGTGGCAACGCAAATAATTTTTCAACGTGTTTTGCTGTCAAATTGAGTAAGTGTAATTTCGTTTTAACGTGTTAACACTCAAAATGTACTTTTTGTTACATATCTGAAATGAAGCCTGCAAAGTGTGACTGCCGATGAAAGAGCGTAAATCTAGTTCGAAATTTTATTTCCACCTGCTGCACTGGCACTTTTTAATTTTTGCTTAAAGTATTGTCACATTTTTTGCGGATTTTTTTTATGAAATAAGGTAACTTTAGCGATTAAAACTTTTCAGATATTTAAAGCTTCTTAAATTGCCTTTCGAATTCATGAATTTGTCAGACTTTTCGAAATTACTTCAACTGTCACGTTTAACTGGACTTTATATACTTATATATGTACTTTTCAGCAACATTTTCTTATAATTTGCTACAAAAACGACTATACAGTATCAATCCCACACCAGCGATTGTTAGACTGCGTTCACTATCTCCACCAAAAAAAAAAATTAATAAACAAAAACAATACAAACTGCGATACGATATTCTATCATCATTGTTTGTCTCTTTATTTGTATTTGTTTCTCAAATTCGATTTGTTGGTAAAAATTCGCTAAACTATACAAAATAGCTTAAAATATAAATACATACATACAACTACTGCGTTTGTATGCTTTTTTTATGATGAAGATCACATTTTAATGATTTACTTTTGCTTATACAATAAACATACAATTTTTGGTCGGTATCAATAATTTATCGTAAAAAATTGTATACGCTTACCGCGTATATTTATGTATATAGTAGGTATGTCTAAATTTCCGCTTCCACGGCGAAACCTATTAAAAACGATTAAAAAAATTTTTATATGGGTACTTCAATATGTATGTATGCATGAGTGTTGTCTTTTAACAAAAATTATACAATTAAAGAGTTGAAAAATTAATACACATTGCCCGCTAGTGCATGGCAAGACATTGAGGTATAATTTGACCAAATTCATCATAAATCCGTTTGCGGACGCAGAAGAGTTTATACATATTTATCGCATGTGTTTTGGTAAGGCATTACAAGTAATAGTCCATTACTTTGTCAATTTGTATTAAAATTGGAAAAAAGAATCGCGATTCGAATTGTATATTGTTTTTGAGTAGATTATTTGAAAATTTTTAAGGAACTAATTAATGTTCAGTCCAATATTAATTCTTTTCGCTATCAGGTAGAACAGCGTAAATACGTTTTTCATTGCTCTTTTTATTATTATTATTCTGCTTTGATTTCGATTTAGCACCTGTAGCTGGTGATTGTGTTTTCGCATCATTTAACTCTTGTGCTGAACGCTGTGATGTACGACGCTGTTTACGTGTGCCACTACTCTCGCTTATAGAATTATTAGCGCTACTCCCGCCTTGTTGCTTTTTCTTCGACAATTCTATACTGTTAATTTGACGTTGCTTAGGATCTGGAGAAGCGAAAAACCCACAAACTTTCTCATCCCAAATGACTAGCTTCACATCGACGGTGGAGAACAGTTGCAATTTCACCGGTGGATTTTTTGAATTCCGCTCGACAATGAGTACATATGCAGGTGCATTTGATGTGTCAACCAATACTTTT
>NW_023477330.1:0-2824 GCF_013731165.1 Rhagoletis pomonella | reverse complement strand
ACAAAATTAATATACCCTTGTGCACAAGTGCGCTCGGGTATAAAAAAGTCATCTGACTTCCAAGTAAGTAAAAGATAACTGTAAAATGCAAAACTGAGAGTGAGTGCAAAACTGTAACATTTGCCTTAATTTACATTTTTGCCTGCTGGTTTTATTATTGTTGTTGGATTGACTTCAAATCTTTATGAGAGAGGGAGTAGGGGTGTACCAATAAGAATATACAACAAAAGTATGAAAATCGTTAGAACTTGGAGAGATAGCGGTGGCTGAAATAAAAAGTGTTACACCATGTTACAGTTTTGCTCGTTACTGTATGTTCAAAAGTTAGACGAGGAATGAACATTTAGATCGCTGATATAGAAAACAAAAGAATAAGCTGGGTTCAAATTACGCTGTGCAAGTTGTAAATTTTGAGCAAAGATTTAGAAAGTTGAACTCACTTAATTGGGACGTTCTAAATTCAAAGGCATCCCCCGTCTTACCAGAAGGGCTCCGGTTTTCGAGATAACGGTACTTGAAAATTTGATTAAATTGTAATTATTTTATAAATAACTCCCTCAGTTTTGAAGTTAGTTTACTAAAATTTTGCACATAACAGTTTTTTTAATATTACCTTAATTATTGCTATTGCTTGGTAGTGAGAAACATATACAGTATATTTTGCTTTGCTGCCTTTATGCTTAAGTGCACATTTAAGATACCTACCCCAAAATGCGCATCTGAGACATTATTTTTAACATTTATAAGGAAACTGCTCCGTTAGATGCATTCAACATACCTGCACATTGGCGATAGCTGCCTTAAAAATTGTGCAACTAGTATCAATTATCAAAGAAAGTATTACGTTTACCTGCACTGGCCTACAATTACCTAATTTTACAAGCTTTTATTTATTTTACTCATATCGCAGAACAACGGAAATGGCTATCAATTTTTCTAGTTATATAGATAATAAGATACCATTCGAAAAAAAATTTCGCTTGCATTATTTTCTACGTGATAAGTGCTTCTTCATTATTTGGTTTCATAGGGATTCGGATATCTTCCTCATTGAAGTAGTAAAGAAAATTCGCTTAAGTGCCTTTTTCGGTTAGGTGCACAAGTTTTTCGTGCAAAGAAGGATGTGCAGCTAAGCTAAATATACTGTATTTAATACTTGCGCCGGGTATTTAATGTTCGGCTCCGCCCGAACTTAAACTTTCTTACTTGCTTTTATTTTATTAACCGACTTCCAAAAAAGGAGGAGGTTATCAGTTCGTCGGAATTCTAATTTTTTTTTATGTATGTTACCGCATAACTTTGGACCAAGCCAACCGATTTCGACGATTTTTGCATCGGAAATGTAGTGTCTCAGAGGTGGCCCCATACTAATATGGTTAAGATCCGATCATTGGATCATGAAATATATATATATATATATATATATTTATTTATATATATATATATATAATTTAAGTCGGTATTTTTTTGCTAACAATTTTTTGTTTATTAATAATTTTTTTCAATAAAGAATAACATTACTGTAGGTCAAAAGTCATATATATAATACTTCTAGATTTGGAGTATCTACAAGTGCAGCCAGCACACATTAAAGTACAGACGTATGAAAAAAGAAAAGGATAACCGAGTAATCGTATGTAAACAAGTAATTTTTAGCAAAAAAAACCCACTTCAATATAAAAAAAAAATATATAAATATATATCTCATGATCCACTGATCGGATCTTAACCAGATTAGTATAAGACCACCTCTCAGATACTACCTTTCCGTTAACGAAATCGGTTGAAGTGGTCCAAAGTTATGCGGTAACAAACATAAAAAAAACAAGTAAGAAAGGCTAAGTTCGGGCGGAGCCGAACATTAAATACCCGGCGCAAGTATTAAATATATGTTTTTTCACCCTTCCGAAACCTTCCGCTAGATGGTAAGCCGAGTTGTAACAATTTTGAGTAAATTAGCGTCCTTCAATTTCGAAATATTGAAGTTTCAAGCATTTCTTAAATTTACCGTTATATGAGAATCGGCCGTTATTTTAGTCGGATTTCAATAATTTTCAACGTTTTGCTTACACGTGGCAAGTACAATAACCATACCGAGTTTGGTACAAATTGGTAGAACGGTTACCGGTGGGCGGTGCCACTCCCATTTTCCAAAATTTTACCATAAACGTATTTCTTGGTAAAGAATTGTTGCAAGCATCAATTTTGAAAAAATTAGCGTCAATATTTAATGATTTATCGAAGATTTTGTATTTCTCTAAATTACCGTTATATGGGATGTGGGCGTGGTTATTGTCCGATTTTAAAAAGTTTCGGCGGTTTTTTATGCTGTACCAAGGCCAACAACTGTGCCAAGTTTGGAAGAAATTGGTGTAGCGGTTACCAAGATATACACATGTAACCATAAGTGGGCGTGGCTACGCCCATTTTCCAAAAATTTATAAAATTCATGTTTTTCGTCTGAAACTCATTGTAAGTATCAATTTTGAGTGAATTACCTTCAGTAGTTACTAAAATATCGCAGTTTTCGTATTTCTTAAAATTACCGTTATATGGGAGGTAGGCGTGGTTATTGAGCGATTTTAAAAATTTTCGGCCATTTGGTATGTTATGCGAAGGCCAACAACTGTGCCAAGTTTGGAAGAAATTGGTGCAGCGGTTACCAAGATATACACATGTAACCATAAGTGGGCGTGGCTACGCCCATTTTCCAAAAATTTAGAATATTCTTATTTTTCGTCTAAAAATTATTGTAAATATTAATTTTGAGTGAATTGTCTTCAGTAGTTACTAAAATATCGCAGTTTTCGTATTTCTGGAAATT
>NW_023477329.1:0-2825 GCF_013731165.1 Rhagoletis pomonella | reverse complement strand
CAGTTTTGACAAAACTTTCTTGCTAAAAAATCTTTTGTTACACTACTTCATTTTATTCCTTTGATTGTACAGGTTAAATAAAAGCTTGTTTTTAAAAAAATGTTTTTTTACATTATTTTATTTTCAATCATTTTACTCATATATCCAAGTACATATGTATGTCTACTGTAGCATAAGTAAATTATCAGCATAGCCGGTGCCTATGTTGCTTCGTTGGTATCAGAACAACGACATGGATAACTAGATATGAATCTCGTTTTCTCGTGAGAGCGCTGTCAAAGTGTGTATTTTTTATAACAATCTCCAGTAGAGCCACTGTGACGAAAACATGTATGGGCATTTATAGATAAATTTATGGAGAAACTTTTGATTAAACACAACGAACAAAAGTTGCAAAATTTTTCATATCTATTTTATATTTGAGTGTTTATATAGCCAGTAAAACCGCGTTTAGTTACAAATACTGTTTTATAGTAATATTGAGAAATGCGGGAGGAAGAAATCCACTGAATTCAATGTGATGCATTTTCCACACATCTAGTGGTAGCTGGCCACTTCGCGTGTCGGCTGTTTATCTGCCCAGGGATTGGCAGTGCTGCCAAGTACGAAAACGATTTCCTGGGCGCGCTCTCAGAAAAAATGAGAGAGTTTCGTATCTAGTTATCCATGGCAACGACTGATTTAAAGAGCTTAAGAATACGTGCAGCGTCCGGACTTTTCTCCGATCGGAGTAGATTTAGGCCGATTTCGTTTTAAATTTAAAATCTACTCCCTACTCCACATGCCTTAAATATGTTCAGATTTTTTTTACTTTTTTCCATTAACATTAAGGATTTATTAAAAATAATATGGTAACTTTTTAAATTTTTGCTCAATAACCAACCAAGGTTTTGTATAGTAAGGTGTAACAGAAGTTGACTCTTTTACTCCTTATCATTCTTTGCGGAATCATTTTTTATTTCCCAAATCAGGGGATTGATATAGGACCACAAAACGGTTTTGGAAAGGTGTATGTTTAACAACTTGGCAAAGTATATGTTGACGTTAGCTGTTTTATTGCACGGTAGTGCTGCTGTCGAAAGAAAATTTTCAGGGATGAATCTCATTTTAAAAATAAATACAGGAACAGGCTTAATGACGAAACAGTTGAAAGTTAAACCAAAGGTCAGAAATTCATACGCCGTCTGATTATTTACTTATTAAAAAAAAATAGTAGTTATAAATTTATTCATGGAAAGTTTGGTTTGAATACTATTTAGAGATCAAGCTGACTTACAACTATTTAATAAAAAATATTAATCTGCTCCGAAAGATTCGTTTTTTCTCCGATTTTTCGTGTCATTTACTCCTGAATCGAGTTTCAGTAGTCCGAACGCAGAATACGTGTGTTGCGCGCGATTTCTCCATAGAAGGTCTCGCAATCAGTGTTGCCGTTTTAGAACTTTGATGGCTAGATTTAGCTACCACATACTTTTTTTGGCCACATAAATTTAAAATTGCCCCTAGCCCTTTTTTTAGCCCTTTGGGAGAATTTACTTATACTTGGCATGAAAAAGTTGTATATGCTTAATTTAATCTATATTTTTTTTTCATTTATGTAAGAGATGAATTTTCAAACTAAGAAAGACTGATATATATACATATAGTTTAAAATAGATAAGTTTACGGCCCTTAATATGCTTAATTTGTTAAATGGCCCATCAAGTCGATTGACTGTGGATGTTGTTGTGGTGTGATTTTACCAGCTGCTGGTGTCATGAGTGGTGAAATTAGCTCAATTTTCTAAGTAAAAAGTATTTTGGCGGAAATTTCTTGCACTATACGAGTCAAAGCCGTGTTTGTGGAAGTTTAGGTTCACGATATAGTAGTTGTGAATTAAAAAAAAGAAACAATTTGTAACAAAATGGTAAATTATGAAATTTCGACTCTAATAATTTCGATCTTTCCTCGACCTCATTTGTAAAGAAATAAATATTGTACCAGCATCCTGGTAAGTTATATGCTTGGAGCCTGATGTTACAATCACTTGATAGAGCCAGCAAGCTGGTGACGTATATTTCCCCTTTTATACAAAAATGTTTTTGGTTGGATAAAATATTTGCTTTTTTCCAGAGTTCGTTGTTTTTCTATACCATTGCCTATTGAAAATGTTTACGTGTATCTATACTATATATAAAATTTACTTTACTGGGTCGATTTCTATGATTCAAGTTTTAAAATGACATATTTCTACCACAGTAGGACCCTGTGGTATTTTTAAAACGAAATTTTAATAATAAGTATGTTTAATTAAAGTATTAAGTTGCATACTTGTAGTCTAAACATGAAACTTTCCCAAAAATGTCCGTATATATTTGTTTATAATGCTGCATTAAAACCAAACAAAAATTTTAAACTACGTAACACAACTTTTGCATTTGTAAAAACTTCTTCCTTAATTTTTATAAAAAAGTTAAAATATCCAGCATTTTGTTTTTAATAAGTATTAAGAAGTGTAGTTAGCCTCATCTTCTTTAGAATAGTATCTAGCTTATTTTGTTCAAGTTTCAAATCAATCGATTTATAAACGTCTGAGATATAGCGAGTTTAAGTGAAAATTTCGGAAAAATTGGCCGCTGTGAAAAACCAGGTTTTGTGGCTTTTTCGACATGAAGCCGTGAAAGCAGAAAACCATGTGCGCAGAGACAGACAATTTTAATTTCGCTCATTGCGCGCAGTGTTGCCGCGAATCTTTTTTAGTGGTAACCAAATTCCTTTAGAAAAAGGGCTAAAAAACAACGACAAGCTTTTTTAAAAACGAAGTAAATTAGTACAAATTGTTAGTA
>NW_023477328.1:0-2825 GCF_013731165.1 Rhagoletis pomonella | reverse complement strand
GTTTCTTACAGACTGTTGGTGCATACATATTGAAATCAAAAAATATTAAATAATAATAAAAATTTTGTATTACTAAAGACTTTTTTATGTACCCCCTCCAGGGCATTTGGTTACTATGAAAAACTGGTTTCATAAATAATTGTGTATTATTACTAGGAATCTTTTGAAGAAGAATAGAGTTTTCCGATCGAAAAAATAAATAAATTTGCAAGAATTCTATACCATTTTCAAAAGAGCCCTGGTTTTAAGTGGGTTGTAGTCCACCCAGAACTACCGCGTATTCCTGAAAGATCCTGTAAGATTCCACCTTCGTGTAGTCTTCGAATGATAAATTTCGGCAATTCTGCCTTAGGACTCTCTCAGCTAGGCTACCATGACCACCGCGTAGCATACAGTTAGTGAGAAGTCGCACCACGCTAGTTCATCTGCTGTCTCGTTTCCGTAAATTTCCCTATGTTACGGCATTCATATTAGGGTAATTTCGTATTGATTAGAAATCGAGGCTAGCGATCTCCTATAGTCATACACTAGTAGAGATCTAAGAAGAGAGTGCCTGAATAGCCGCTTGGTTATCTGAGAAAATATTCATCCCTGTTCTCGTGGGTACTTTCCCTTTGACATATAAGGAGTGTTCGCTATGCAAAAAATTTGTACAAGTTGGTACCAATTGTTACCAAATCGTGTTCGTTTAGCCAAAAACTCAGTAAAACTTGCAAGGAGAGAGCACAATTTTGACATTTCATTTGGAGGGGAAGTTGAAAATTCTTGCTGAGAAATTTTTTGGCAGTAAGAATTTGCAAGCAGGAATGTGGCACACGGTTGCATTTTTATCAACATTAATTTGAATCAACAAGTTCGTTAAATTTAAAAATTAACAATCTTGTTGCGATTTACTAATGAACGAAGTAGGTAAATATTCGTTTATTCAATTAATTTAATTAATTCCAAACATTTGAAAGGTACTCGGATGAAAAAGCTGTATTCGTAATCGGAACGCACTCGACACCACTGTCGATATAGGAAATCCGACAGTGACTTCTATAAAGAAATTGAAGCGTATGTTGAAGAAAGTCAGAATAAGAAGAAATATACGTAAAGGTCCTGTTTTGGTTTCTACCTGAAATAACTTAAAAAAATTATTATGCTCGAAATGCAACCGTGGACGCCAGCTGGCAGTGTAAGTGTAGTAAGTTTCTCTCTTTGTGAGACTAAGGTACCTTTTTCTCTGAATTTTGTTACAGGCTAATTCTTACTGGCAGTTGCATAACGAACACTCCTATATACATTACTGCCTTCCGCCAGGAAAACACCAGTACCAACTCCGCATTTCATCTTTCATCTGTTTGTAAAGACAGTTAAGAACTGGACCATCCCTTGAGTCCTTGAGTAGGATTTCCCTACTTGCTGCGTAGCTTTGTGCGGTTCTAATTAAAGTGCACGAGCTTACTGTTTACCCGAGGCGGTCTTAGAAAGAGCCTTAAATTCGCCTGAACCACCTTCATCGACTATTTTAGGGTACATTCAGCGGCCTTTTCGCCAGTAGTAACCCCGAAGCTCATTTCGCTCGTCAACTGGTTTGCGTCCTAGACAGTTCTTTTAGCACGACTGATCATTCCTCCATAGGAGGTACCCACCTCAACAACACTGACTTAAAACTCTTTGAGTAGGAAGGAAAGGAAAAGGGTGATTGGGAATCAGTGGCGGATCGAGCGGGGGGGCGAGGACGTTTTGAGGGTTAAACTACATGTCAGTCAGTGGCGGGCCCACGGGGGGTACTTTAATATGGCGCATATGTATGCATAATATGGCGTCTATGTATTAAAACACCCCTCGTGGTTCCGCCACTGACTGACACGTAGTTTAACCCACAAAACCCCCCCGCTGGCTCCGCCGCTGTTGGGAATATATAGGAAGGATGGTAAGGGCGCGGAGAAGGGCCGCTCCCTTGTGTTGTGGACATCGGCATACCGACAGGGGAAGAGGGTTCTACAATAAAATATTCTGTATACGAAATACCATAACAACGAAATTGAGTACTATTTGAAAACACGTATCGTCATTTAAAGTACAAAATGGCGTATCAGCAAAATGCAAAACGGCGTATCAAGATAATGCAAAGCCGAGTATGTGAATTATGTAAATTATCTTATAGAGAGTAAAAACACTCATATTTCAAAATGGTTCTCTTTTTTATAAAGCAATCACATACCAGGCTAGGACGAAGGGATAATGATTGAGCCAAGAGCTTGTGTGAGCAATTCAAATTTTTGGCAGCTAATGCCAGTTACGCGGTATTGCAGAATGACGATGCGCGGTTTTGTACTTTAAACGACGATATGTATGTACTATAAATTACTTCGTATAAAGATGTATGGACAGAAAAAAGTTCAATTTATTCCAAGCGATTATGATCAATCACTATGTGAGTATATGTATAAGGAGTATACAAATTGTTCTTTTCGACACCCTGTGAAAACAGTTAAATCGGATTTTCTATAAATTCTTTATTTGAAATCTGATGTCTATAAATATACATCGTTGTAAAGGTATTAAGAAACCCCGAAGTTGTATATACAAAGCTATTTGCGGGGTGAATTATGTAGGATTTTTAATATCTTTACAACGGTAAGTCATTTATAGAAATCGGGCAACAAATAAAGACGTTATAGAAAAATAATTATTTAGCTGTTTTACAGGGTGCCGCTATGGAAATATCGTCGTAGTACGTGTTCAAAGTCGCTTAAAACAAATTGAACTTTTTTTGTGATACGGTCTAATGTACATACATACATATGTAAACCCAAACGTTTTTTTAATCTATAAAA
>NW_023477327.1:0-2826 GCF_013731165.1 Rhagoletis pomonella | reverse complement strand
AACATCGATTTTTTCGATATCGATACTGTTCAGCCCGATATATCGCCATATCGATTTTACATGCAATGAATTAAATCGATTCATGATATCGATACTTTCTTAAATATCCAACATTCCTATGGCAAGGCGCATCAATACAAGGTGGTGTTGATTGATCAGCTGATTGGATATTTTCACCACCTTGTATGGATGCGCCTTGGTTCATGGTCGATTGTGTTAATTTGCTTTTATGTATTCGTAGCAAACACAATATAACCAGTAAACAACCTTCGGTGAATTTGGCGACTGCCTTCCTCGTAGAGCTGGAAAACTATCGATACTATCGATAGTTTGGTACTATCGATGGTACTATCGATAGTCCAGCGACTATCGAACTATCGATGTTTATATTATTCACTTCTCTTCCTTTACGCGGAATTCAAATTGTTCGTAAGCTTGTGATTTTGTTGAATTTGTGATTAAACGTATTGATTTCTGAAACGGTAAGGAATTAAATATGTGCATACATAATTAAATAAGCATTCTGTATAATTTCAATTAACAAATGAAACTATTTTAAAGATGGACGACATTATTAGCATTGACGAGGGTGAGTCACTTTCGCCGCCAAAAGTTAAAAAGCCCAGAATATCGGATGTGTGGAAATATTTTAAGAAAAAGGATACAAAAGCTAAGTGCACGTATTGTGAAAAAGAATATGCACACTGTGGAAATACGAGCAATTTAAAAGACCACATGTCTAGGTGCGACGGTATTCGAAGCAGTATGCGGAGCAACGCCACCACCACCAGCAGTAGCACTACATCGTCGACCGCGTCTTCATCGCAAAGGTATTTTGTTGGTGAAATTTTTTTTAAGAAGCGGCATACGGATCGGCAGCTCGGTTAATACGGGTGATACGGTCAGACGAGCCTACACAAGAAGTTAATGTCATGAAAATATTAGTCTTTCCAACAAATATTAGGCTGAATCAGCAACAGCTAACCGAGTTTCTGAGCCGTATTTCCTGTGTTATCCGTATTGTGTTCCAATAGTTACTATTCCGCCTTTTTGATATAATTTCATTATTGCATTTTCAGTACACTCGACTTTTTTATCAAAATCGCACCGAGATATGATAAAAATTCGTCAAGAAAGAAGGAAATCGATCGCGCGCTTGCATTAATGGTGTGCCAAGATTATCAACCATTTTCAATAGTTAACGATGAAGGCTTTCGAAATTTTGTTCGTGTTTTAGACACGAGGTATGAGTTACCTTGCAAAACAACTCTAAAAAATAAACTATTGAAATCGCAATATGATGAAATCAAAATCCAGATTAAAAATGAACTGGAGAGTGTCGCGCATATTGCAATAACTTGCGACATGTGGAGCTCAAGGGCTAATGATGGATATCTTACTGTGACAAGTCATTTCATTACAAACCATGGTGTAATAATAACAAGGTGTTGTCAGTAACTTAACCTCACTTTTTCGGCAGGTCTATTCCGGTCACGCTTTTTAAAGTACTAGAAAAGGTACTAATTATTTACTACCTTTAATCCGTTGGTGCATACTATTTCAAATTAAATGTAGAAAAATGTATAATTACAGGCTTATAAGCCTGAATATATGTTTGTATCGGCAGCTCCACACAGCTTGGACATATATTGTAACTTTAAAAAAATAAAAGCCGTAAAATAAGGCAATTTCCTATAAGACTGTAAATGATTTTCTAAATAGATTAAAACACATAAATATCGATAATATAAGCGAATTCCTAATTTAACCATGCAGCCACTCTATTCTAGTGTATCAGTAGTTCATTTGGCTCAATATTATGACAATGCAGCAAAAGTTATTTAATATAAAAGAGCGCCTTTCCCTACGATTTTTGTCTACGTTTTTTTTCCATTGATAACCACGATATCTTTTATTTTTCTACTTTTTGAGGACAAAAATTATACAAATCCAGCAATTTTAAATATTAATATTGTTCTGAAAACACCAAGTTCTTTAAAAATCGCGATAAAACGAATTACTAAAATGGAGTATTTTAGATACTATTTCCCAACGAATAGTAGTATAAAAATTAAGATCGGCAGCACTGAAAATAAGCATGCCGATCTTGTCAAAATCACAACAAACACGTTGCTACTGACAACACCTTGTTATTATTCCACCATGATTACAAACGATTTTGATTTGAAATGTTACATGTTGTCCACCAAACATCTGTTGGACCGTACAAATAAACAGGCCGATAACATCACAAGAACAATGCAATCAGTATTTGACGAGTATCAAATTACTAATAAGATAGTTTGTATTGTGACAGATAACGACAGCACAATGATAAAAATGTGCTCAAACCTGCGAAAAAGACACTTGCCATGCATGGCTCACACCATTAATCCAATAATACAGGACACACTAAAATTGAATTCAATCGAAAGTATTATTTCAAAATGTAAAAATATCGTTAGATTTTTTAAAAGTAGTAACATTGCTACAGAAAAATTAAAGGAAAAACAAAATTGTAATGAGCCCTTGAAATTGATACAGGAGGTTCCAACGCGCTGGAACAGTTCATTGGCCATGATAAAAAGAATTATGGAATTGAAAAATTCAGTTAATGCGTGTCTTTTGGATTTAGATAGAGCTCCAGAGCCGTTGCGAAATGAAGAAGCTTTGGTTTTAAATGATTTGGTGCTTATTCTAACGCCCTTTGAAGAGGCAACCAGGCAATTATCAAGCTCGAGTAATGTGACCGTATCTCTAATCAATCCGTTAATTTGTCGAATGTTCGTCTCCCTGAATGACATTCAGAAAAATTTGGTTACAGAG
>NW_023477326.1:0-2826 GCF_013731165.1 Rhagoletis pomonella | reverse complement strand
TCTGCCGCGGACAGAGTCAAAAGGGAGACGAACTCCTCATCTCAACCAAAGAACGTAAATGTATAAGAAGCGACAACTCGTTAAAGTCGGCGAGTGAGGTCTGAAAGGTTGAGATGAGGAGTTCGCGTCCGTTTTAACATCCATTTTCGTAAATGAATTCGCCGCACATATGGTTTCGCGGCGATAAAGAACGATGATAGAAATAATAAAATGAAATGAAAACAAACATGGCCGCAGCTCTTTTTGATTATTTGCTGACGGCATTTAACAATTTGCATGCGCATGAGCATAGATTTACTTTATTTTATAATTTTAAACAAATATAAGTAAATTAAATACATGCGCTATGCAAGACCTTTATAAGCTTCCTCTTTAGTATGGAAGTTGTAAAGTTGTAATTTATGGATGAAATTACCCTTTTTATATCAACCAAATGTACTTTTATAATCAATAAATAATCTACATCAATTTGTACAAATGTACTCTTGCGATTTTCCTTCTAACATGTGTATGTTTCTACATCCATGCAAATATACGTACATACGTACATATGTACATATACGCATATGCCACTAAAATACAACAATAACAAATTCATTCATAAACGCATGCGCATATTCTTCAAGGTCAAACTCATTCATTCATAAATTCAATGACCATACTTCTCCCCGCAAACTCATCGCCCACAAGCGCAACTTCTGCGCGAGGGCCACAAAAATTCTAAAATGTAAAATTGAAGAAATCACAGCCAGTCAAATGAAAAGTTGCAACTCAGCAGTAAAATCTGAAGACGTTTGCAAAAACAACTTATCTCGAGCTTAGCTATTATTTCTCTAAACTCCTAAATCACAGTGCTCCTTCTAACTTTTAAACTATTAATTAGTTGCTTAAGATTTTATTTTAATAAAAAACAAAATAAACATACATTTTTTGCACAAATGACCCATGATATTTTGATGTAAACTCAAAACTTCTGAAATCACATACATAAGTGGTTTTACAACAAATGTAATTTGGCAACATGGTTGCCGTCACCAGCTTCGGTCATCAATTTTAAAATTTTTGTAAACCGATCGCTTACGATTTGTTTACAGTTGACTCTAGATACTACGAGTAACATGTAAAGGAATTCAAAAAATTTAATTATTTTGCATTATTGATAATTGCGAAGCTATGAAGCATGTATAAGTGAGTGTATACATACAGACCTATTCTGCGTTGGTAACACAAATTTTGTTTACTATCATCAAAAGCGACAAACACAAAAAAATCGTACATTAACAGCCTATTTTGCGTTGGTAATTTTTTTTTACCCAAAAATAAAGTTCCTCTGTTTTTTTAAACCCTTTTCGCATTCTGCGCACTTCTGTAACCAGTAAAATTTGTTACCATCTCATAAACAGGTAACAAAATATTGCCCCATGAAATATGCAACAACAGAATTTCTACAAAACTTCATACCTGGAATGCGGAATAAATTAAAATGTTACCACGGTACCTATAATTGCGGTTACAAGAAGTGGTAAAAATGTTTGGGAACAAAATTTGCTGGTTACAAAATTTCCGGTAACAAGCAGAATATTGCTACAAGAATTCAAGTTAGGAGTAGCCTACTGTAAACGTACATATGTATGCGCATAAATATGTCAGGACGCGGCATTTTGCAGGAATTTACGAATTTGTCAAGATAAAGATGGCGGAGGACGTGGGATAGACGGAGACAACTTATGTTTCACATTTACGCGTTTGTTTTGGCGGAGGATGTGAGAAAGACGGAGACAACTTATGTTTCACTTTTATGCGTTTATTTTTTGCATGCATATGAACAAAAAATTAGAAAACATTCATTCTTGCCCTATAATAACAAATTGAATGCATACTCATGTATAAATGCATAGATTTAAATTAAACTTATGACATCCCTATATAATAAACATTGGTTTTGCTAATAAAGCCGCCGTATACACACTTTATCCATCAAATCTCCCAACACACCATCTTTTTGCACACTTTAAATATGTAAATTTCCAGATGAAAACAAAACATAAGTACACTCATATATAAATGCATAGATTTCTTATTAAACTAATGCATTTTTATATAAAAGTACACTGGTTTTGTTTAAAATAATGAACACTTTTTATCCACAGACGCCAACAATCGGCACTTGTTGACGAACACTTTGCACTCACAAACACTTTTTATTATTGATAAGGACACTTTCACAAACAGGCACGTCAGTATCTTACACATTCACTGAATATTTTATATTTTGCACCTCCATTTATGTATTTTCTGAATTAAAATACATTTTCTCAATCACTTGTGCAAAATAATCACCGACATTCACATTTGCATCTTTTTTTCTGTTTTGTTCGCTTTTTCCGCATTCGAGGCGAAAATCAAAAATCTGCCGCGGACAGAGTCAAAAGGGAGACGAACTCCTCATCTCAACCTTTCAGATACGGTCAAAATCGACGCGGCACATTTTCAAAGTAACGAGTTGTCGCTTCTTATACATTTACGTTCTTTGCGATTATCCTCGAAACCTTGAGGGATTTCCCAAATAGACTCGGGCTCGTATCGCTGGATTGTTAAATAAAGGCTAACGATGACCGAATTGTAGTACAATTAACTTTATTGTACAACAAACAATTTACAATACTTGCTAATACAGTAAAAACACTTTACAATACTTGTTAAAGCTATAACAACGCTTTACTACTTGTTAACACAATTAAACTTATAGCTTGCTTATTCGCAACTCGATTCTCCGCTAACTTTACTTGTAGCTTGCTGACTTGTAACTAACTCACCTCGTGGTGG
>NW_023477325.1:0-2826 GCF_013731165.1 Rhagoletis pomonella | reverse complement strand
AGTATATTTGGGTAATCCCTCAAGGTTTCGAGGATAATCGTAACAATTGGTGTCAGAAGTGGGATTGTTAAATAAATCCCGAAGGAGAAACTACTAAAAATGGCGAAAATTCAGGACTTAAAAATTGAGGAGCTGAAACAGGAGTTGGAAAAGCGTAATTTGGCCACCTGCGGAAGAAAAGTGGAATTGTTATCCCGGTTGCGAGAGGCTATGGAAGCTGAAGGCATCGACGTGGACAAATACGACTTCCAAGATAAACCCGACGATACATCCGCAAAGGACGAACAGAAGGATGAGGCTGCATGTTCGTCAAAGGATGTGCAACAGACATCCGGGAAGGTTGAAGAACAGCAAAATGCTCCTTGTTCATCAACAGGTATGGACATGAACACGTTATTGGCTGCCATGTCACAGATGATGCAGGAACAGAGGTCGCAGTTGTCGTCAGACGTTTCCTCACAGATGCAAGCCTTGGAAACACGTATATCTTCCGAGGTATCAGCGCAGGTGTCATCCCGGTTAGAAACTCAGCTACAGGCACAGGAGGCACGCATATCATCACAGCTGGAAGCACAGAATGAAAAAATTACACAAATACAGGACAAACTTGAAGAGAGACAGGAGAAAGTCGAGGCTAAGGTAGAAGAGTTGGAAGGTCGCCTCCGAGATATGCAGTTGAATCGTCCAGCTACTTCGACGAGCGCACCCAAGTTAAAAACCCCATCCTTTGACGGCACGATTCCTTTCCAGGTCTTTAAGCTCCAGTTCGAAAAAACGGCTGCAGCAAATCATTGGAGCATGGAGGATAAATCCGCTGCACTATTCGTTGCATTGAAAGGACCTGCGGCAGAAATCTTGCAGACTATTCCCGACTGTGAAAGGAACAGTTACGATGCGTTAATGGGTGCAGTGGAAAGACGTTATGGTAGCGAGCACAGGAGACAGATTTACCAGATGGAGCTGGAGAATCGCTGCCAGAAATCCAACGAGACTTTACAGGAATTCGCCTCTGAGATTGAAAGGCTGGCTCATTTGGCAATGGGAGACGCATCTGGTGAGCACCTTGAAAGAGTAAAAATCCAGAGGTTCATCAACGGAATGCGGGACGTGTATACCAAGCGCGAGACGTATGCAAATCCAAAGCCAACATTTGCTGAAACGGTCTCGTATGCTCAGACACGTGAAACGGCAGCGCTCCTAAGTAGACCAGCCTACAAAGCCCATCGAGTAGAAGTGGAAACACCTGACGTGATGAACGAGATCCTGAAAACACTCAAGTCGATGGCAGGGAAGAATTCTCCTGGTGCAACCGAGAGGAAGGATGGTGCTAGAAAATGTTTTAGCTGCGGAAAACCAGGCCACTTCGCACGCGAATGTAAGACGGGTTCCAACAGGTCAAACAGTTCAGCAGTACGCAAACGCAGGGCTGAAGGAGACGAAGCCAACTCCAATCAGTCGTTAAACTGAAACGAGCCAGCAGGAAGGGCCGCGTGCTGGCTCCAGAAGTTGAAGGGCCCATAATCTCCGTCTCACAAATTGGCCGGAATGCGAGCAACCTCACTATTGGTGGATGTGTGAATGGGCAGGAGAGAGTACTGACAGTGGATACTGGAGCGACACATTCCATTATTCGACCGGATTTGGCCACTTTTTATGTGAAGCCACTACCTGGAGCAAAGCTGCAGACTGCAACTGGTGAATGCACCCAAGTATTAGGAGAAGTACCATGCGAGGTAATAATCGACGATTGGGCCTCGTACACTAAGTTTATAGTGGCAGACATTGTGGATGAAGTCATCATCGGCGTGGATTTCTTACTTGGCCAAGGCATGAAGATTGACCTCCAGAGAATGATCCTGACAGATCGTCACAGGAAAGTGCCACTTAGGGTTGGTTACGACAGCCAGTACTGCAGTAGACGGTTAGTCTTAGAGGAAGTGTCGACAATTCCACCAGAAACGGAAGCGGTTAGTTGGGCGGAGGTTGGCAGTGATGGAGACGGAGTGGTTTTACCAGGAGAAGGAAGCGGTTCACTGATACAGAAAAAGCGTGACGGTTCCGCTAGCTCAGTGAAGAAGAGGTCGCAACAAGGAAGTGGTCATGGCGAGCCAGGCAGTGTTTCCGGCAGGAGGAAAGCCACTGAACCACGTTGCAATGGTGATACGCCGGTGGCCGGAAATGGAAGCGGCTGTGGTAGCAGTAGGCGCGCTTTGAAGTGTCCTGAAAAAGGTGGTCGGAAAAAGCGAGCAGTTAAGCCGGAAGCCAAGGGTGAGATTATTCATGTCCGGTCAATGAAGTTAGCATCGGCGGAAGAGCGAGATACGAAACGACGGCGGGAGTTTCAGCGTAAGGATCCGGATGTAACAAGATGTGCTGAAGGCAGTGCAGCACGAAGGCGGGAGTCAGGGTGTCAGGGACAGATGATGCGGCATAGATCCGAAAAGGGTGCCCACGCGAAGAGACATGGTCTGGTCACCACCAGTGGCCGGCAGAAGCACGACCATGTGAGATGGTGCACTCCGGATGATAAGCCGGAAGCAATGTCCAGTAACGCATTGCGGTTGTACATGTCACAGAAGAAGAAAAGCTTCACCTTTAAGCAAAGACTTGACTGGAAAGATCCGTTGAAGACTGACAAACGGCTGAAGGACGCAGTGCATCAAATCCAGACAGTGGGGAGACCGAGGACCAAGATGAAAGTGGTCCACTTGGAAAGACTTGCAGCAGTTGGAGTGGCAAGTGTGTCTGATCGGGACGATCAGACTTAGGTGGAGGGCAGTGTGGCGAATACTGCGGCAACACAAAGCGAACAACGAGAAATAGGCA
>NW_023477324.1:0-2826 GCF_013731165.1 Rhagoletis pomonella | reverse complement strand
ATTTACCTTGATCTTCATTTTTGCCTTTACGCATTCTTGTTTTTTTTTATTTTTGCCTTTCCCTTTAGACTTTTCTTCACTTATTTCCGTACTAAACTCCACTTTCATTCTTGTATTGGTCTTGATCTAAGTCTTATTCTTAAACCGCTTATTAGCACATTTTTATTAAATTAATACCATGTGCAACCATTTCCATCCCAATCATTTCCGTTGCATTCGCCAATTTACTCCGTCCAACTTAAACAAGTAAGAAAGTCTAAGTTCGGGCGGAGCCGAACATTAAATACCCGGCGCAAGTATTAAATATATGTTTTTTCACCCTTCCGAAACCTTCCGCTAGATGGTAAGCCGAGGTGTATCAATTTTGAGCAAATTAGCGTCCTTCAATTTCGAAATATTGAAGTTTCAAGCATTTCTTAAATTTACCGTTATATGAGAATCGGCCGTTATTTTAGTCCGATTTCAATAATTTTCAACATTTTGCTTACACGTGGCAAGTACAATAACCATACCGAGTTTGGTACAAATTGGTAGAACGGTTACCGATATACTTATATGTGATCATAAGTGGGCGGTGTCACGCCCATTTTCCAAAATTTTACCATAAACGTATTTCTTGGTAAAGAATTGTTGCAAGCATCAATTTTGAATAAATTAGCTTCAATATTTAATGATTTATCGAAGATTTTGTATTTCTCTAAATTACCGTTATATGGGATGTGGGCGTGGTTATTGTCCGATTTTAAAAAGTTTCGGCGGCTTTTTATGCTGTACCAAGGCCAACAACTGTGCCAAGTTTGGAAGAAATTGGTGCAGCGGTTACCAATATATACACATGTAACCATAAGTGGGCGTGGCTACGCCCATTTTCCAAAAATTTATAATATTCTTATTTTTCGTCTAAAACTTATTATAAATATCAATTTTGAGTGAATAATCTCCAGTAGTTACTAAAATATCGCAGTTTTCGTATTTCTGAAAATGACCGTTATATGGGAAGTAGGCGTGGTTAAAGGCCGATTTCGCCCATTTTCAATACCAACCTAACTTGGATTAAGGGAAACCTACATACCAAATTTCGTTGAGATATCTCAATTTTTGCTCGAGTTATCGTGTACACGGACAGACGGACAGACGGACAGACGGACAGACGGACGGACGGACGGACAGACAGACATGGCTTAATCGATTTCTTTTTTCATCCTGATCATTTATGTATACATTTGTCTATATCTATCTCGATTCGTTTTGGCTGTTACAAACAACCGTTATGTGAACAAAATTAATATACCCTTGTGCACAAGTGCGCTCGGGTATAAAAATAATGCCTCATTACTTCTGCTCGAGGAACGCTCTAGTGGTCCCTGGTTTCCCTACCGGAGCAACTCACCTACACTTTCGACTTTGTCTTCCCACAGACTACGCCCTCAATAGAGCCAATAGCCTTGATGACCTGTCGCACTATAAATCATAATTTGTTTGTTCTACTTCAACAAGTTTCTTTTTTTTAATATTCTCTTAAAATTCTTTACTGCACAGTTTATCTTGGCAACATCGTTCTCACTTTTCAGTTACTGCTAAAGGCTAATTCAAAATTCATACCGCATCCGATGTTGTGGGGCCACTAGAGCATTGTTTACAAACAACAACAACGACAACGCCAACAATAACTGCCGCTTCGAAACAACATCATCAAGATCTATGTGCGCAGATTGCCATTTTGCCTTTTATGTGTGCGAATTCTTCCAAAGCGGAAGTTGTTGCTGCTATTGCAACTCGTAAAATTTCAAAGGGAGTAAACAAGTGCGCAATTCAAAATTTACAATGCACTTGCAGCGGCAGTGGCGGCGGTACAAACAAACAAAAAATCAACAACAACCAACACTACCAAAAACAGTTACTGCCACATACCACATACATACATACAAACACCCGTATCATAGCAAATAAGGAAAATAGCTGCGATTTGGCTGGTCATAGTGTCGGTGATGGCGTGGCAGCCACCATCATCTACGACACTCAATCGGTCCGGCCGCTGTAACCAGAACAGCACTTGATTTTGTAGTGCGTGTATGCGCGTGTGGCATGCCACATTGCACTGTGTACTGTGTCGCGCAATAACAAAAAGGGCAAATGTAAATCAGAAATTTCAACAATCTATCCACGTGTAGGGTATGGGAGTCGAAGTAGCGAGGCAAACTCAGTGTAAACAGAATATGCAAGTACTTATGTATTTGTGTTTGTACATATGTACGCCTGTGTGAGTGCGCATGCATATACATACATATGTACAATGTATACTATGTAAAAGGTATCCATGGAACTGTGAGCTGGGAATTCGCGATGTGCGCGGACTATTCGGAACTGCCAGTTCATTTAATTTTTTCCGTTTTCTGCTTTTGTTTTTTTCTGGGCTATAGATCCAATCATTTCCCTGTTTGCTCTTCCACAGCAGCGCGCTGGGGTTTTTTTTTATTTTGTCACTTTTAACGACATGTCAACGCGCATTTGTTTTCTTCTACAGCGAATTGAAAATTGTAATCGCATATATTATTACTGCACTGTACAATATTTTTTCTACCAACTGCTTTTGACAAGTTTACCAACACGATTTTTTGTGGTTATTTATTATATGCTTACTGGTTTTTATGGCGAAATGTTGGCTGGTGTTGAGTGTGCATGTGTGTGGCGGTACTCAAACATGCATACACGCTATGCTTCCGCTGACGCATTTTCACTCTCCCCACCCACACACCCACAGCCAATCCATCAAAACACTTCATAAATAAGGAGTAGCAAAAGCGGGCAAACAATTTATCATCAACG
>NW_023477323.1:0-2826 GCF_013731165.1 Rhagoletis pomonella | reverse complement strand
ATTTAGGTTAATTTAGATTGTAAGCATATAAAAGACGGTGATGAGCCTAAATAAAGTCATTCTTGGTTTAAGACGCAATTCTATTGTTAGTACTTATTCCTTGAATCAAAATCGTGCATTTTAATGCTCGGAAGAAATCGGCTGAGGAGCTAAGATAGTACCTAATCCTTTGAAATATCCACTCGGTTCTGTAGAACCACCACATGGCGATCCTGCCGCAACAAACAGTTTCCAGAGAATGTTATCAATTGCACTCAGCGGACTCAATCACGCAGCATTTCTTTATGTGGATTACGTAATAGTATTCGGGAAGAACCTTCAAGAGCATAATCGAAATTTAGAAAAAGTGTTAGCGAGATTGAACAAATACAACCTTAAACTAAATCCGGAAAAATGCAAGTTTTTAAAAACAAAAGTAACCTACTTAAGACATCTGATCACTGATAAAGGAGTGACAACTGATCCCAGTAAACAGGAAGTCGTTAAAAACTATCCTAAACCAAAAAATGCGGATGAAGTTAGAAGCTTTGTAGCATTCTATAATTACTACAGGCGATTTATAAAAAATTTTGCAGAAATTGCTCAACCACTCAACCAGCTGCTCAAGAAAAATCAACTATTCGACTGGAACAGCAAATGTGAGAAAGCCTTCTGTAATTTAAGAGACAAACTACTCTCCCCACCAATACTCTGTTATCCGGACTTCTCAAAGCGGTTCATACTCACAACAGATGCTTCTAACTTTGCGCTAGGAGCAGTCCTATCACAGGGTGAAGTTGGAAGAGATAAACCTATTGCATATGCAGGCAGATCCCTAAACAAACATGAATTGAACAAACCAATAATAGAAAAGGAGCTATTGGCGATTCACTGGGGGATAAACCATTTTAGACCCTATCTGTACGGCACAAAATTTTCCGTATACACAGATCACAGACCACTGGTGAGCTTGTTCAAGCACAATAATCCGTCGTCCAAAATGACTAGAATAAGGGTCGATCTGATGGACTATGATAACATAGTATATAAACAAGGAAAGATGAATACCAATGCTGATGCACTATCACGCATTCAGCTTGACATGGAAAAACTGAAAGAAATGATTCCGAAGCACGAAATTAACATAGTAACCAGGGCAATGAAGAAAGCACAAAGTTCAAACGCAAAAGAAGACGAAAATTTAAGCCAAGGGCAAATAAAGTCACGGAATATGGGAGCTTCAAACACAAATATGCAGACTGATCACCTACATGTTTGGGAATGCACATCAATTTCTGATATACGACGAGTGAAAAGACTTGAATTCAGATATAGGAAGGATGAAAGCATGAAGCCTAAGGATATAAAAATGACAGTATCGAATAGAGACTTTATCATTGAATATAACGACCAAGCAGTGTCAAAAATAGACACAATTTTACGTGAGCTATTAATCGAAGCCAGCAATATTGGCTCACGAAAGCTATCGCTTGCAAAGAATAGTGAAATCTTTGAGAAAATAAGTATAACTGAATTTAAAACTGTATTTAATAGGATACAAATGCAGAGAAATATAAATGAATGCCTTGATATAATTCTATTTGATGCGCCAAAAAGAATTGAGTCACAATCCGTAATGCAAAAATTAATAAGGGACTACCACAACTCAATTCATGGTGGCCACTGCGGTATAAGAAGAATGCTAGCAAAGCTCAAACAGAAATACGTGTGGAAGAACATGAGACAAATGATAATAAAGTATGTCAATAACTGCAAGCAATGCGCGACAGCAAAAGTAACACGATACACAAAAGAAAAATACAATATGACGGACACACCGGCGACGTCATTTGACGAAATCGTCGTCGATACAGTAGGTCCACTACGCCCATCCAAACAATTTCGATACATGCTAACGTTGCAATGTGAGTTAACGAAATATATTGTCATAATACCGCTTGAAACAAAAGATGCGGTAACCGTTGCAAAAGCTATTGTCGAGCAATTCATTTTAAGATATGGCTGTATGCGAAAAATAAAAACTGACAAGGGCACAGAATTTACTAATGAGCTGCTAAAAAATATATGTAAACAATTACAAATAAATAAAGTGCATTCAACTCCATTCCATAACGAGACATTGGGTTCAGTTGAACGAAATCACAGGGTGTTAAATGAATATTTGATGACACTCAAGAACACGGATAATTGGGACGAACTCATACCCTACTACATGTACTACTATAATTCGACACCACACATGTCCACGAAGTACTCCCCCTTTGAGCTTGTATTTGGCAAACTGTGTGCATTACCAAATGACATAGTGGCCGCTAAAGAAAAGGTGTATGATATAGACAATTATATGAATGAACTAAAACTGAAGCTTAGATATGCACATGACAATGCTGCTAGAAATTTGAATGAAAGCAAATTAAGAGCTAAAGATAAGCAAACAAAAGTGAATAAAGCAAACTTCACAATAAATGATTATGTTTACTTAAAAGTAGGCAATAGAAAAAAATTACACCCACCATTTGAGGGACCCTACAAAATAATTAGACAAGACGGACCAAATAGCACCATTTTAAAAAACAAAAAGGAAATAACTGTACACAATAATAACTTAGTTAAGGATAGGAGTAACTAAATAAAAATAAGAATATATTATCCAAAATAACTGTCCACAGACATTTATACATATAGATACACCAATATAAGAAATCATACCACAAATCTACGATTAAGACATACCTAAATATTAATCAATTTACATTTTAAGAAATTTCAATTAATTTATATTTTTCTTAAGGGGTAGGATGTAGTGTGCCTGACCACTCTAATGCA